>NW_010425190.1:28355-31307 GCF_000710305.1 Buceros rhinoceros silvestris
GAGACAGGTTCTGTCTGCCCTTCATGCAGTCCACAGCCCTGGCCTCAGCTGATGCTCTTCAAGCTGCCTCTCCGTAGCCCCCAGGAACAGCAGCTCCTGCCTCTGAGCAGCTGAGGTGGAGAGTGCTTGCTGAGCAGATTCCCCCTGCCAAGCAGTTCTGCGGGACCAGGGAAGCTGGATGCACTCTTCTGTGGTTTCCAAAACTCCCCCAGGGCTTAGCTGGGGGATGAGCTGATGTGGAGTGATGTTGGGGGTGCTCTCAGTCCAACCCCACACAGACCCAAACTTGCGCTTGTTGTGCACAGGTTCCCAGCGAGGCGTGCTGGCCCCTGGAAGGAGACTCTCTCTGCACGAAGATGCTGACCATCCAGTGTGGCACGGAGAAGCTTGTCTCTGGCTGGAGGTGTATCCAGCTCAAAGTGAAACACGTATGTGCTGATGGAGCTGGCCTGGCTCCTCGTGCCTGGGGTAGTCCTTGCTGCTAGCAAACAGGTCTGTAAGGGTGAGGGTGAGAGGTCCATGGAGACTTGCCTGAGCTGCGAGAGCAGAGTGCCAGCAGTCCACCGCTGTGGGAGGGAACCTAGATTGCAACATCCAGAACATCTGCTGAGAGGACATGGGAGATGCATGGGAGAGATCTTGAAGGCTTCCCCCACCCCATGCTGATGGGTCTTTCTCACCGTCTTTGAAAAGGCCCACCCAGTTCTCAGTCTCCCACTCAAGGAGCGGGTTGGGGTGCCGTGGAGGAGAGGAGGTGGCCAGAGGCCCCGTATCCACTGCGCGGGTGATGGGCAGGGCCCCAGCAGAGACTGCCTGGACAGCTTTGCAGAAGCCAGCAGTCAGCTCAGGAAAGCATCTGACAGCCTCAGCGTTGGAGAGCTGGGACCCCTCTGCATCTAAACCCACCCAACAGCCGCGTCAACTCTTTGTGTCTCACCAGGAGAAGAAAGCAAAGGAGAGGCAGGTACAACGGTTCCTATACATGCTCTGGAGCAGCAAGAAGCAGCCAGATGTCCAGAGCCTGGTGGAGCTCCTCACTGCTGTCAGACGGTGCATGCCCCACCGGAAGAGAGCTGGTCCTCTCCTGCTGCACTGCAGGTACGTCACGATACTGCTCCATTTATGGGCAGCCTCCCAGAGCTGGGACCCATGAGGCTGCACAGAGCCTTGGCATGGCCACCAGCAAGCCTGCACATGCCACCAAGAACCCCAAGGCATCGGGGTATGTTGAGAGTAGGTCCATGGGAGCCAGGGACATGGTGAGCTTGGGAGCCAGATGAATCAGAGCTCTGCATGGGAGTAGGGAGGACAAACAGGGCTGGGCCAGGGGCAAGCATGGATGGAGCTGGCATTACTGAGCTCAGGTACCAGGAAATGCCTGGGCTGACTGCTAGGATCCTGGGAGCAGCCCTGACATCCCCCTCTGCCCGGGAGAGCTCACAGTTCCACGGGAGCCAGCACAGCTGGCGGAGCTGGCTTGGGTGAGGGATGCATAGCTTAGCAGGGCAGGGCAGGCTGGATCTCCAGGCTCCTTCCACAGGCACTTTGAGGTCCCGTGCCCCTGGTCAGCACAGGCGTCCCTGTCGCCTAGACCAGTGCTCAAAGCCCTTTGTCCCCCCCATACTCAGTTGATGCATGTTTTCTCATGGGGCTTCTGACGTCTTGGGTTGGTGCCCACTTCCAGAGAGGTTCAGCTCAGCCTGGCCTGGCATCAATGACCCTCCCTTGTCCCCCTGCAGTGGTGACGTGAGCCAAATGGGCATGCTGATCTCCCTGGATTGCCTGTTGCACCAGATGAAAGCTGAGAGAATTGTGGATGTCTATGGGGTGACCCTCCAGCTGGCAAGAAGCTGCTGTCTCATGACCCCAACTCTGGTAGGTGGGACAGACAAAGGGTAGTGCGCTGGGCAGAACAGAACATTCATGCTGAGTTGCCTGGAGCCGGCAGCAAACTGCCCACTTCCCGGGTGCCACCTGCCACCGGGGAGCCCAGCCAGCCTCTGCAGGGATTTATTCCATGCTTCCTCCCCACCCTGTGGCTCTGAGAGCTGCCGAGGGCTGAGGGCACTGTCTTCTTCCCCGGGAAGAGCATTCCTTCTCCTCGGTTCTGGGGTTAAAGTAGTTAAATTCCATGTGAGCTCATGATCTATGCGGGGCACTCTGCCCATTCTGCCCTGGAAAGCATGAAGCTGTTTTCACTCTACATCACAAACCTGCCTGCTCACCCTTCACCTCCGGACACATCTGGGTGCCCAGAATCTGCTGGGTTTCCCCTTGTCCAGTGCCTTTCCCTGCCGCAACACCCACACCCAGAGCCTGCTCCAGCCCCTGCCTGCTGCCAGGGCTGGGCCACCTGCCAGGGGGTCAGTGGGACACCCTGCCCTGCAGCCATGTGGGCTGTGGCACTGCCCGATGGTGCCACAGCCATGCCCTGCCGTGCCAGCCCAGCCTCGCAGGCCTCTGGCCGTTCCTGGTGGGCACTGGCGGCACAGATGCCTCTCGACAGCGCTTTCATTTGCCGTGACCACTGAAGGAGCCGATGCAGCATCCCCGGAAACCATCCCCACAGGGAACAGCAGAACTGGGGCAGATCTCTCCAGGGCTTCCCAGCTGCAGAGCCGCCTGCAAGCAGCTAATCACCTCTTTAATTAATGTGAACCATGTGCCTGGTGGGAGCTGGAGGAGGGCAAGGCATCTGCTGCCCCTGCTTCAGAGCTCCTTTGTATTTCAGCAGCGGTCTCGCGAGCAGAGGCATAATGTGCCCATAAAGGCACAGCAAACGCCCATCAGAAACCGCTGCCACGCTGAGGGGGGGCAGCAGAGGCAGCTGCCTCCCTACCTTGCCCCGAGCGGCGGTTGCTCTGATCCCAGTGCAACGAGTGAAGGACAGGCAGGGCTGTCCTCCAGCCCCACGCTGCCCGTGTGGCTGCCAGCCTCCATCACCGCAGGGGC
>NW_010425190.1:31407-40264 GCF_000710305.1 Buceros rhinoceros silvestris
CACCGCAGGGGCTTGCCAGGACCCCTTCTGTCTCGGGCAGGGGCACGCTGCTGTCACTCTGGAGGCATCAGCTGATTTTTTGGGGGGGTTTAGTAGCCAAACAAGGGGTAAGATGAACCTTTGAGGGATCGTTCATGGGTATCTGCCAGGTATTCACGCACCCACAGCTCCCTGGGGATGCGCTCCCGCGCTTGGCCAGGCGCGGAACGTGCCTGCACTGAAGGCAATCCTGTCGCTGCGCATTTCACAACCGAGCCAGGCTCATTGAAAACACACTCTGGTGACCTGGAACCGCAGCCATTGTGTGATCTGTGGCTTTCCCACCCCTTCAGTGGGGCTAACCCCACCACTGGCAGGGGAGGAGGCTCCTCGTGACTTGCAGCTTAGCCAGCGTATTAGCGAGCTTTTCAGAGGCCCCTCCGTTGGGTCCCTAATCCCCCTTTCCTGGCTTCCATGTGATTTTGACCCACATCATTTGCAGGCTGGCCCTGCCCTCCAGACCCGTGCGTTGAGCACAGCTTCGTTTACCTTTCCCACACCCAGCTTTCCCGCAGCCCTGCTGTGGTGGTGGTCAGCCCTGGGTGTTTTGTAGCTTGGCATCATGTTGGAGCAGCCTGGCATTTGAGCAGAGCCTCGTATCAAATGAGGTTGAGATGTCTGGATCCAATTTTGGTGCAGAGGCATCATTTTGGTGATTTTAAAAATAGAGGAAACAAGATAACTGGACTAAAACCATCCAGATCTTTTTGTCTACCTCTGAGACTCGCAGATATCTACCTTGAGCCACTGTCCACACTTGACTCGGATACACTGAGGCTATCACCACGGGAGGCTCCTGCTCCAGAGGTTGCTGGAGGTCCCTCCTGGCCTCAGGTCGCTACCAAACTCTGGGCACTCCAGCAGATCTGTTCCTGCTCGCTGCCCTGCAGCACCACTAGAGTTGCTCTTCGATCTTGTTTTGGATGCAAGCACCACATCACGTCCAGAAGCCACCAGGGCACTTTGGGGAAGTCAGGTGATGATGTTTCCCTCATCCCCATCATGGAGGTAATGAAGCAGGAGGAAACAAACACCAAGTAACTACAGCTGCAAGCCTGATTCTTCCTTTCTGGGCATCTCTGGTGACACAGGACAAACATGGACCACTTGGGAAAGCAATCCTGCTCTGTCATCAGACATCATTAGTTAATTAGGACCATTTAAGGCAAATTGCAAGGTTAGTCCCGCAGCCAGTAGGTGTCTGTCAAAAACCTGACTCCAGACCTCCCCTTTCTCTCTTGCAGGACCAGTACATGTTCCTGTACACCTGCATCCAGGACATCATCGCTCAGAAACAGCCCTAACACCGCTCAGCACTTCCTGGCACTTTCCCGTGCTCCACCTCTGCGGGGCTCTGTCCGGAGCCAGGAGCTGGGCTCAGAGCACCTTGGGGCTCCTGGCGCAGAGTGAGCCTGCAGTGAGAGAGGACCTACCCCGGCACTGCCACCACACAGTGTTAGCAGCGACACGGGGTCTCCTGAACAGTTGGGCAGTGCTGTCCTGCCACATACTGCTGCAGCCCCTCGCAGCAGACCCGGAGGGGGTCTGGGTGGGCGGTTCCCCTGCTTTGGCCATCTCCTGGGCTTCCTGGTGCCTAGAAGGTTCATTAACCCTGCTGCAGAACACAGCACCCGCTGTGGGGGCTCTGTGGTGCCCTTGCCCCTCAGCACAGAAGGGACAGCCATGGGCTTACTCCCGGACAGCCCTGGTGCCTGCAGGCTGCTGTGGTCTGACACGGGCACTGGGCACCGGGAGTGTTGTGGTCTCAGACACTACTCTGGGCAGAGCATGGTGGGAGCTGGCTTGACTTGATGGTAGATGAGTCTTAGGTACAAACAATAAACAGCCCTAGGAATGAGCGTGCTTGTAAGGGCAGGTTGGCTTTTGTGGGGTCTTACCCTGCCGCAGCACAGCAGCCATTCCTGGAAGGAACCCCTAGCCCTGGGTAGCATGTGGACTGCCCTGGCACTATTGAACACAGCCTATAGCTCTCATTTGCCGTGCCTGGTCCAGGGACCCCAGATGCTGAGATGGTTACATCTCAAAGGTGTGTGTAGATGCAATCCTTAGCCTGGTGCCCAACAGGCTCTCATTCAAAGTGTGCGGTCTCCTCTGAGCACCGATGGGCATTTGTACCCGTATGTCCCAGCATGGCTTACGATGTGTAAAACACCTAATGCTCTTAGTCTCAGGGGATTTCAAGAACATCTGTGGGGTGCACTGGCCTGCAAAGTGGGGCCAATCACCATGACAGTGACGATGTGAAGGAGGAGCCATTGCCATGCCATGCAGCAGCCTTGTGAGGGGCTCAGCAGCAGCTTACCAGAGGTTTTGCTCTCTAGAGCCCACTATGTGGGGCTTGTGCTGCTGGTTCCCTGCCATGGGTGGGTGGTCATTGCCCCTTTGCCTGTGCATCACCCCACAGCAACTTGAAGTTCTGCAGAGACAAGCGCTCCCTTGCTCTGCCAAGTGCCGCTACCAGGATCTCCCAGCAGCCTGGCCAGGACCACATCCCCAGAAAGGGGCACTGGCCAAGGACAAGTAGGAGCAGGAGCTCCCCATCCTCTGTTTCCTATTTTTCTGCAATCAGAGCTACCCTGTGGCTTTCAGAGTCATTCCTGGGGCTTTGCTCAAAGCCATATTCCCCATGGAGAGGGTCTGGGTCTGGCTCTACAGCTTGTGGCACAGGAGAGAGGCCTCAGAATGGGAGCATTCTGAGTCCCTTCCCAGGGACTGGTTGTGGGCCTTTCATAGAGAAGAGCAAGGCAACATCCGCGTGAGACAACACGGACACCTCCCAGTTCACCCTTAGCTGATGGCAGTGACTGAGCAAAATGGGGGGTGAGTTCTTCTGGCACCTGCCCCACACCACCCCTCATCCCAGCCGGGACTTGGTTCAGCACATCACTGTCCATCTGCCTGGCTGGATGGGCTGCTGCACCGGGGTCTTTCTATAGCCCCTTGGGGAAGTGCTTGTGGGGCTCCTGCTTGTCCACGCACAGGGACAGTGCTCTCCAGAATGGGGCACAGCTACACACAGCCAGACAGGTCTGGCACATGGACCCGGGGCTTGTGGCAGAGAGGCAAGGGGCACCAGATCCAAGGCATAAGGAAGTGAAAGCCACGGTGGCACATTGATGTCTGCGGAGCTTCCGGAAGTCCAAGAGCAAGTGATCCCACAGCCCTCACATCTGGCTAGACAACACACCAGTGTTTCCAGTGGAGCTGGCAGCCAAGGTGAACCTGCAGACATCTGCAGCTAAAGCACAGCTGCTCTGGCAGGTATGAAGGGACGTTCTCATCAACGGGACAGGCATGGGACAAGGATGTGCCGTGCAAACGGGCTGAGAGGTTTTACCCTGTGAGTTCAGCATAGCTGCATCTGTGGCACAGCTCGCTCCTCTGCATTCCATGTCCTGTCTAACAGGAGGCCAACTTGGTGACGATGATGAATTTACGACCTCCCACCCACCGCCGCAGTGGAGTCTGGAGCCACAGATGCTTACAGAGGGTGTCGTGGGAGCTGTGGTTTGGATGAATAATTTTCCAGCCCTGCAGCTCAGAGCCACGAAACCCAGAGGGGGAGAGAGACAACAAAACAGTGAAACAAACCAAGCCTCCAGCTCGGGCCGCCCAGCGAGTTCTGGACCGTGCTGTGTTGTTCTTCATATTTAGCCTTCTGGCAGCATCCAGCCACCACCCTCCTCCAGCAGCCCCCCTGCAAAGGTCAAGACCCTGGAGATGAGCAGGACTGTGCCCTTTTGGACCTCTCTTCTCATGCCTTTCCCCGCTTCCACATAGCTGCCAGAGCAAGGGCAGACTCGGTCAGCATTGCCAAGTGACAGGAGAGCAGCGGTACCCAACCCTCGGATCTCCTGCCACAGCTGTGGGATCCTGCTGGTGACTGCTGCCATAGCTGCTCCGTTCACCAGTGCTGAACCTCTGCCCTGGGCTCTCCCCTGCCCCCTACTCCTTCCAGAGCACAGAGTCCGGCAGCTGCCACATCTTCGCGCAGCATGGTACAGGGGTCCCACCACAGGGAGCCCATGGCACCCTGCCACATCCCGAGCTGGACACCTCCATCATATTAGGTGCTTGGCCCCAAGCTGTGGCTTCCTCAGCGGTAACACGGTAACGTGGTGTGGGGATGCCCCCTGCTCGCTGTCTCTTCCACCTGGGCTGCAGCAGCACTGGGAGCATGGCATGGCAGCCTGTTCCTCCCCAGCATCTCCAGCATCATCTCTCCTCAGATGCTGCTGTCAGTTACCTGGTGAACAGAAGCGCTGGGGCCGGACGGATTCAAGGTAGGTCTGAAATGGAAGAAGAATTCCTCCTGGGACAGCCAAGCAGGACAGAGCAGAGGTTCCCTCTTCAACACCCTGCTCTTGCACGAATCTTGCCTCAGCTTTGGCTCCCTGACCCAGTCGATGCAAGCACTCCAAAAAGGGAGGTCTTGGAGCATGTAGAACACTGGAGCAGGGTTCTGGTCTACATAACAGGTCTTCTACAGCCCTGCTCATCTGTCCCTCTTCTCTGCAGGGCATGGAGCCAGCAGGCTGCCCCATGGCTTTCTGCAAACAGCCCCTCTCAGCGCAAGTGGCTAAGGGCTTGTGCTCTTCTGTACCTGGGGTGTCAAGGAGAAACCACTCTTCCCTGTGTGGCTTCCTCGGCACCAGTCCTTCCCACTGTCAGGGATCACAGATACCTGCAGTTCCTGCCCTTCCCCTGCCCCACTCAGGCAGCTGGAGCAGCGTGCTGGGCACTGGGGCTTTCTGCCTGTTTGCAAGTGTTGGCATTTACACTTTGGAAAGCCTCTGCTTGCTCTTGCTTGCCCAGACTAGCCCATGGCCTGACTGGGGTATTTCGTCCTATGGATGGGCATGATGGGAGCAGGGGCTCCAAGAACTTTCCTCTGGCCTTTGCCCCTGCCCCCGACCTCCGGTGGCTCCCCGGGGTATGTCCCGGGCTTACACACACATCCAAAGCACCAGACTCGGCTCCCACTGCATTCAGCGCATCCCTGCTGGTTCGGGCTGCATCCTGCTCTTCCCAGAACCTGGAGGAGCAGCTTCAGGAAGACCAGGGATGGCAAGAATGTCTAGAAGGCTTACCTTAAACATCGCATTCCAGGAGAAAGTGCCCCCTCCACTGAGGTGTCGTAGATGAGGTGGATGCCCTGTCACACACGGGCCAGTCCTGGTGGTGCCTGTTTTTCTCTGGTGTCCCTGTGCTTTGTGAGACTGCTTGCATCTCCTTCTTCCCCTGCAAGCCCTTCTGCCTCTCTGTTGTCCTCTCCAGTGTGCAGGACAGACCTGAGGTCCTGCTATGACCTTGGCAGTGAAAAACAGTCAGTGTCCTCCTTATCTGTTGTAGGAACTGGTTGTCCTTGGAGATCAAGAGCCAAACTAGGATTCTACTGGCCTGATTCTGAACCCCCTAAAATCTAGAAGGGAGTAAAAAGAAGGCACAAACAGTTGCCCCATGGGAGCAGGGCAAAAGACACGCTTGTGTGTTTGTTCCAGGGTCCCCAGGTCTGGCACATGCCGAGGACAGGAATAAAGAGCCTCCAGCTCTTTGACATAGGTAGCACAACCTGTCCTCCAGCTTGGGGAGTCATTGGTGGCACCTTGGGAGATGTGACAGCACAGCCCTGCCCATCACCTCTCTCCACTCTGCAGGAAGAGCATTGCTGAGGTCAAAGTCCAGCTAGTTGTCCCGTCCAGGCCCATTCATTTTGGCTCTGCGGGAGGGGACATCTGCGCCTGTTGTAGGGGTCGAGCTGCAGCCCTGCCCCAGCTGTGCCTCTACAACACCTTTGTGAGCCTTTAAACCCCAGTAGCTCTACAAAGCCTTGCTAGTCACAGTCCACAGCTTGTTTGGTGTTTCATTTCTGGTCCACAGAGGAGGATCTGGCCAGTGCTGGTACCCGGAGCCCCTCAGGTCCAAGGCTGAGATCCAGAGCCAGGCCACCTCCAGCATGTTTTGCTGGCATGAGAAGTGCAGCCCTTTCCCACCACCCCTGACTCTTCTGTGCCTCTGACGAGCAGAGGCGATAACTGCTAGCAGCAGCTCACACGAGCTGGATCTTCTTTTCCATTTAAGTGCGGAATAAAATTTTTCCAAGTGTTTTTCCCCTGCTTTTAAGCAAGCTGTAGGAAGAGCTGTTGGCTGTGCAGTGTGGAGGCAGCAGGAGAAACATCACCTGGGATGTCATCTGCCACACAGAGGTACCACATGCCGAGTTGTCATACTCAGCCACAAGCGTGTTTGGTCCCAGCTCCATCCTTCAAAGACAGGTCACTGTGAGCTGGGGATGCAGCACGATGTGTTGGGGAGCCTGGCTGGTGCAGCCATGGCTTGTGACAAGCTCGGGGGAGCAGATGGTGCTGCTCAGTTCACTGTGGAGCTGAGTTCTGCTCATCTCCCCAGACCACAGCCTGCCACTAGAGGACAACACACAAACACGAGTGAGCCCTGTGGAAAAAGATCCACCCGCTAATAGGAACCATGCAGGTTTGGAGCTCCCGGTGCCTTTAATGAGGACGCGGTGTGCCCTAAAGTGCAGTTTCGATGAGAGCTGGCTGCAGAGTGACACTTCCACCCTGGATGGTTTACCAGGTTTACCATGGAAACATCAAAACTCTCTGGTCCAAAGGCCTGGATGTCCAGACTCTCAGTTTTGTCAGGAGCCAGGTGACACACTGGAATAAGTGAACACGATGATTAACATCTGTAATCAGGTCTCAAAGAAATGAGACATGGAAATGAAACTCCGCAGCCGAGCTGGAATAAAAAGCAAACAGAAAAGTCAAAGCAAAGTGAGACATGCAAAGCAAAGCCCTCCAACTTCAGGCTGTGTTTCTCCAAAAACAATGTGAAATGTCATTGCAGCCAAAGCCTTCCTGAGGAAGTGGCTCCGTTTTAGCGGAACGGCAGCTTTCTGTAGGGATCTCCTCAGCGATTTTTTGGAGAACTCTATTAACAGGGTGCTCAGCCAGAGCCCTGAATCCCCGAGAAGAATTCACTGAGCGAGAGGTTGTCAGAGCTCGCAGTGTGGTTGGTATCTGGCTGCTCAGGCTGGAGACAGAAGGTAGGTGAAAGCTGCTGCTGCAGCCAGGAGCAGGGTGATCAGCCTGATGCTTTCTCCAGGCTGACACCCAACTCCTGGCTGCTGTCAGAACAAATCCAGCCATTTCAGGCCATGCTGAAGCCGCATGTCAGAGCTGGAGGGGAACATTATCCAGGAACCCAAGAAGGAACCTTCTCTCCGAGGAGAACTTCCTGTCTCTCCACCAATCAGTATTTTACGTTTGGAGCTGTCAAAACACATTGCGAGTGTTTGATTAAGACACCTCCAGAACTGCTCATGATGGAAGGGGCTTCATTCCAATTAAATTGGCTCCTGCTCCTAGGTCAAGTCTTTGCTTCTCTGTGCTCAGTGGCAAAGTTTCCACCACTGTCAGCAGTGACAAGGTTTCAGTCCTGAAGCTACAGGATCTGAATGGACTTTGCAAATGAAATAGTTTCAGATCTTGCATCACCCAGGCCAAGAACCCTCAGCCAGAGCCTGTGCATCAGCCCTGAACCCTGAGCTGGATCTCAAGCAGTTCTGTCAGAGGAGATACCTGCTTTGACTCAGAGTCCTTGAGGCACCCCAGCCCCAGGTTAGCTGGGGCTTTTTGAGTCTCCCATGTTGCAGGCTCACCTTCCTGACCCCAGATAACTCTCCTGCCTGTTTTATCCTGAGATGATGGGAGTTTCAATTAGGAAACTCTTTTGACAGAAGGAAAAGCATGTTCACAGGAAGCAGAGCTGGGAAAACCATCTCCCAGTCTATGGTTCAGCCGTGCAGCATCTTACCATGACATGGCCACAGCCGGAGAGGTGCCTTCATGGGTGCAGTGTGCAGCCACCCAAACCTGGACCCTTCTTTCTCTGCCCCATTCACTTCCTCCAGCCATGGCTGCAGGGGAGTCAGATGGAAGCACATGCTGGCTCTGGTGGGAGTTCAGATCCACCTAAAGCCCAGCTGTCAGCTGTCTTCAGTGAGAAGGATCCCTGCTCGGCTGTCATCCCCATTACAGACGAGATGCGTGGCCCTGCAGATAGCGGCGCAGCGCCCTTCAAACTGCGGGCCAGACTCAGCCCCTATCACTGGAGCCACTGAGCCACTGCCATGGGAGGACAGCAATCACCTCAGCCAGGGGCATCACAGTGACCCTGAACAACCAGTGGCTGCAATCAGGAGGGATGAGCAGAGAGGCCACACAGGCTTTTGCCTTTGCAGCCTTCTCCAGCTGCAGATCCAGTGCTGTTTTCTAAGGAGGTTCTTCTCCTGTCCCAGAACTCGGCAGCTCCTCAGCACCCAAGCAGTAAGAAATCCTGTTCTGATGCACATCCCATGTGTTTCAGGACACCTCAAGGCTCTGGGCTGGGCTGACTCCCTTCTGCATGATGAAGCTCTAGAAGACATGGTTTCAAGCCCCCCACTCAATGGACTGTTCCTCTACTTTGACCTCTGACCACCCGAGGTTAGAAAGAGCTCTTGGAGCAAACCAGCCACCTGCTTCTGGCATCAAGACCGTGCTGCTCCTGCAAACATAGCTCACACACGCGCCGGACCTTGGTCTGTGCAGAACTATAGCAAGCAGAGCAGCTGTAAGAGCACCATGTCCCACCATCCTGGACAGGTCTCTGAAGAGGTCCCCCACCGAGCTCAGCACCAGGACACCACTGCTCCATCCCCCTGCATCTTCCCCCAGCCCCTGCCCCTCGGATAGAGACAGCAACGGAGCTGTTTGTGAGGGTCGGAGCACAG
>NW_010425190.1:40341-40736 GCF_000710305.1 Buceros rhinoceros silvestris
CGCACAGGACAGACAGACCAGCGGCCCGGGGCACGGTTGCTCCCAGCAAACAGCTCGGGAGCTCCTCACTCCCTTCTCCCCAGCTGCACCCGGACTTTCCAGTTGCAGCTGGGTTTAGCAGCCAGCACTGACACACAGAGTCCTTTATCTGGGGTTGTATTTCAGCATCCCAAAGTCTGCAGCCCTTGAGGTGCTGCCTGGGTACTCCTGCCTCCCTGTTTATACTCCCCTGCCCTGCCGGAGCCAGATTTGCCTTCCCCTGCTCTGCTATCTCACAAAAACTTGGTTACAAAACAAGCACAGGTCCTGGAGCTATGAACAGGTCTTCATTTGTTGAGGTTTCTTTTTTTTTTTTCCTCCCTTTCTTCCATTTGAATGAAATTCCTGCCAGCTCT
>NW_010425190.1:40780-42806 GCF_000710305.1 Buceros rhinoceros silvestris
TCACGCCCCTGCCCAGCCCTTGAAACCCAATAACCAAGATCATTCAACAATGCCTTCCCTTCCCTGGCTGCATCCTCACCACACTCCGACCTGCGGGACATTCCCTGCCCACTGCCTGTGAGGCAGCAGGATCGCTCCCCTCTCCCCAGCGGAGCCCCGCGCTCGGAGCAAGCCGGCGGCACCTCGCACGGTCCCCGCGGCTGCAGCCAAGGCGAAGATGGACAAGCTCTTCTTCTGGGGCATTCTTCTGGCCTCCTCTGCCCGCTTCCAGGGAGCGCCAGCAGAGCAAGGTGCTGCGCCCTCATGCCCACCCCAGTGCCACTGCGAGGAGGATGGCATCATGCTCTCGGTGGACTGCTCCGAGCTGGGGCTTTCGGAGGTCCCCACCAACCTGAGCCCTCTGACAGCTTACCTGTAAGTACAGCCCTTGCTGTTTCTTTCGCAACACTTTCTCTGGAGCCCTTGGTCAGATGCAGCTTTACTCTACTTGGAAGTTTGTGCCACTTTTTCCAGAAATTGATTTTCCTCTGGAAATTAGAAACAAAACTGAACGACAACTACAAAGGCAGCTGTTACTCCAGGACCTGCCAAGCCGAGCCAGCTCCCCCTCCTCCCTGTGCCCCTCTGCAACCGCTGTTTATATTGCGATGTTCTGCATGATTTGCTTCTTGATTACAGCGGATCAGAGGAGCTGATTTGCCGGGTAGATTCTGATTGTCTGAGAACATAATGGGGTATTTATACTGAGCAATTAGTGCAAACTGCTCCGGGATCCTGCTGTCAAACATTTCAATAGCTGAGATAACTCATGGCTTTTAGGGGTTTGGGTCGAGCTGGCCACCAGCAGTGTCCAAGCTGCCTCTTTAAAATCAATATTAAAGTCTTACAAGAGACGTGGGGGCTTTGGTAGGTTGTTTTGGAGTTGTTTGGGGTTTTTTTAGATTTTATTTTAAAATGCTTCTTATGTGAATGTTTCCCATCCTTTCTGGTATTAATACCCCAAAGGGTTAAGCTACATCAGGGACTGGTGGGTTCGTTCCTAGCCCCAGAAAAGGTGTCATTTGACTAGTGATGACCAAGGATGTTCCCAGGATGAGCAGGTGGCTCTGTGGAAGGAGATTGGGGTTTGAGCAGGAGAGGAAACACCTCTCTCAGGCAGACCGATTGGCCCTGGCATGCGCGGGAGAAGACGCTTGGTCTGTTTATTCACACAAAGTGCTGCAGCCACCAACCTTGGCCATGTGGCAGACAGGCTGGTGACACCTTGGCTTTCCGAGCCAGGGATGCAGCTGAGGCACTGCCAAGGGACCCTGTGTACCACAATTGTTGAGGACAACCGGCATCCCCCAGGCAGTGCTGAGGACGTTCTGTGCTCACAGTGCTGAGAGGGTGTTGGTCTAGGGGTGGCAGAGAGACCACGTTGCTGGTTTTCTGGTGTTCCTGTTACTCAGCTGTTAAAGCACTCTAACCTGTTCAGGAAGGGTTTTACAAAGCCAGGTTGAAGCTGCCACAGCTGGATAAGGGCTTCTCTGCTCATCCTGCTTGCCTGAGGAGCACGTTGCTTTGTCTTGTGCCAACCACGGGATGGCCAGAGCTGTACTGGGTCAGCTGGGAAAGAAATATCACAGCAAAGGACAATTTTGACTGGAGAGCATGAAAGATGAGAGAAATGTGTAATGCAAGCTGCATTTCCCTGGGAGAGGGAAGTACAGTGCACTTGTCACACGAGATGCGTCCTGCATAGAGCCATCCCTTCCGCACGCACCCTGGGGCTCGGTTTGGAGCCAGCTGCCTGTGAGTGAAAACTCACCTCAGCTCTGGAGCATGTCTTGATGGAGCTGGTTAAACACACGCGGGCTGTACGTGGGGGAGGCTGCAGAGCTCTGCAGCACTGATGCTCCTGCGAGGACAAATCAGGCACCCTCTCCATCACAGGACGGGGCACCCTGAGCTCTGACTCCGAGCGAACGTGCTGCCCGTCATCTCTGCAGAGGGGTGCCTTGGGCTGGGAGCCGCAGAAAGCTCC
>NW_010425190.1:42918-43145 GCF_000710305.1 Buceros rhinoceros silvestris
AAGCTCCAAGGCATGAACCAAGGGGACATCTCGATGTCCGGCGGTTCTCGCGGCCACTCTTACCCCGAGCCGTGGTGGTCGGAGCAGGGACACAGAGCCCTGGGCTTCGGACCCCTGGCGCACGGACCCCGGCCGTCGGGTGCTTAAAGATGCTCTTGGTCTGGCGCGGCAGCGGACCCTGCGTCTGTTTCTGGATCTCGCCGGGACTCGGTCTTCGGCACAGCCCG
>NW_010425191.1:0-665 GCF_000710305.1 Buceros rhinoceros silvestris
GGGTGGGAGTGGAGAAGAAAAGAGTATTTTGAACACAAAGACTGTGTCCATACAAATAAGCATTCAGAAATGCATGTCTGGACACTATCCATATTTGTACTCCAACCAGTACAACCACTACTACAACCAGTGCTCAGTCACCTGCCAGAGATGGGAAGAAAAGCAAAGGCAGCTTCAGTACATTCTCAAATCTCTATAAAACCATTGTTGTGCTAATCCGAAGTAATGAAGATTGCCTTCATCTCCACTCTTACAGATTTCTTTGGGGTCATTCTGATAGTCAGTTATGAGTGAGATGGAAGAGATAGATGAGTTTTGGGGGAATAACCTTAATTTACATTTATGTGTGATAAATTTGGGTTTGTTACTCAAAACCCAGACTCAGCACCTCTACTGATTCTAACATTTGTTCATGCTTCAGACACAGAGTAACAACAACAGTAAAAACTTTCTGAACAGCCTTTCGGGCCAGAGGAAAGATGTAACTCTTAATATTTTAGGGCTATAAAAGTAAATACTGGGAATAGCTTTGCCACACCCAAGCTTTTTTACATGAACCAAAAAAAATTGTCACGACAGTGGATTTCTATCAGCAACCAACTATAAAAATCTCCTTTATTAATGTAACATGCTGCCCTCTGCCTACAACTTTCTATAGCGTCGTG
>NW_010425191.1:805-5541 GCF_000710305.1 Buceros rhinoceros silvestris
CGCATACAAGCTCAGGTACGAGATTAATTCTTCCATTCTACTTGTGTCTAGAGATTACTTGCAGTGGAGAAATGTTATTCTGTGCATCTGAACCATCCTTAAGCAAAGAATAAATTGCTCAAAGAGAAAACGACCTTGTAGAGTTCAAAGGCCATTTATGTCTTTGCTTTGCCAGCATTAAGTAGTTTTAAATGGCTTACTGAAATGACTCCTGGAAAGCTCAGCTGCGAGACAGCTTATGTACATGTATATTTGCTGACGATTTATGAAAGGAACATGAGGGGAATAACTGTTTCATTACCATATAACCTCCTTAAGAGAAAGCTCTCAGTGACTTTATAGCAGTAACTGTGATTAATCACAGCTATTGAGGAAATCAATCTGACAGTTGAAATAACGTTTCGTTTCCATCCTTTAATATTCCCCTGTAAAGAAGTTGTCCCAGATATCCGATCAATGCCATGTAGGTGTATTCTGCTGTCCCCTGAACAAATGAATGCCAAGACCTGCTTCAGAACTCTTATTCCCTTAAAAAGCTTTTATTGCCTTAAAAAGTCCCAACAACACGAAAGGTAACGGTATATTTCAGTTTTCTTTGAGATTCACATATTTATCCTAAATAGATTAAAAGTTAAGCCTGGGAAATTATAACTGTTCATTTGGTTTTGGTTTTTTTTTTTTCCCCATCCATTCCTCATCCCTTTAAACACAAATGGGAACAAGTTAAAACCAAAGAAAAGCAAACCTAAGAAGGACAATTAGGTTAATTTCACGGCAAGTTGAAAAGGCTGAGCCTTCCGGGGAAACTTTGCGGAATGTAAGCACCACTGCTCCACAGAGCTGCCCTTGCTGGAACTCCCCGGCACTAAAGTAATTCCAGCTACGCTTGTAATGTCAGTTCATCAAGAAGAGTTTTCATATTTGCACTGCAACAAAGCCAAACAACTCTTTTACAAAACGGAAGTGCCAGAAGAGACAATAATTTTGTGACAGTTTCTTCTGGCAAGGAAAACTGTCGAGGTATTCCATGGAGAGCCGGTCCTTGTTCAGCTCATTCAGTGAGGCAGCTCATCTTCGCCGCCCTCTGCATTTTACTCCTGCCTTGCTGATGCAGCTCTTCACCCAGCATGTTTCTGAAGACTCAGAGTGCATCCCAATTTTGTCCTTCACTTTGGGTGGGAATTCTGAGCACACAGCTGATACCCAGAAGTCACCAAGGATGAGGAGATGATCCCAATCTCCTCTTGGGACCAGTATTTGGATGCTCTTTTCTATGTTGCAGCTGCAGTATAGCACAGAGTAAGGAAAAACGGGCTGGGTGTCAAGCATGGGTTAAATGGATGTGCATTTTGGTCATCGGCATTTCAATGATCCTCCTCCAGGGCGAAGCATCTTCCTTGAAGGTAAAGAATTTGCTGGGCTGAAGTGTTGTCTTCTGCAAAGCTCAGAGCTAATAGCAGGTTTGAGGTTAAACATACTGTAATTGCAGATGGTTTGGCATCAATCTGAGCAGCAGGAAGAGTGTGAAATATTCAGGTGAGAGACAGCTGGCCGGAAGTAGCTTTGGAAGGATTAGCACAGCCCCAAGGAAGAGGAGGTTTGTAGTTTTGTTGTCTGGCATTTGAAAGTTCGAAAGAGCCTGGCAGTCTTCATTTGGGATTTGAGTGAAGTGTTTGAAATTCCTCTAGTAAGTAGCATTAAAACCAAATTTTTTTTTTTTCCAAGTGTAGCATAAATAATATAATTTTTTTAAAAACTTTATTTTAAAAAATATGAATAACTAGACACACAGGCACACACTTTGGGGTCTCAGAAGGAGATTTCTCAATGAGTAGTCTTCTAAAGAACACCTTCAGCCAAAGTGAAATAGTTCATTTTTCCAGATGAAAAACAGAACACATCCTGCTCCTACTAGATCATCAGACTGCAGGACAAGATTCCATAAAGCACTAAGAGTTGGATTGTGCTTCAACAAGGCCTTAAATGAGTGTTAAATTATTTTGTGGGTGGAGCTTAGAAGACTATAGTCAGAGCTTGAATTTCTGGGATCTGCCTGATCCTGCTGTTTCTTGTTACTTGATCCTCATATGCCCAAAGTAAGCTGCATAATTTGGCTCTTCTGTGCTAAATCGTTTAATTCAGAGTACAAGGTTTTAATGCAAATTTAAGGGGAATATACCCAGAATGCTTATAGCAATTTGAAGGATTAAGCTTTTTTCATATAGCCATTCTTCTCTTCATTAGAGCGCTACTACTTATTTTCTTTTTTTCTCCTTTTCTTTGAATAGTAATGTTCTGGAAGAATGATGCAAGAAGTTGAATGACTGTTAGCCAAATTTCTGTTCTAACTGTTGTCTGCCTCTGAAAATTTGTCTCTTAGAATTCACAAAAAGCAGAATCTGGGATCTTAGTGCTTTTTCTTCTTCTGAGTTTCCCAAACCACTTAACTGTGTTTTGACATCAAACAATTCAACTTCTTCTTCCTTCTAAAAGTTAAAGCTTCAAATTCTTTTAAAGTCATCAAAAAAGAATCTTCTGTTTTTCAGTAAATAATTCTTCTGAATCACAGTCCTAGAACCACGAGTCAACGTTTATCTGGTCCTTATTTGTCAAACAATGTATCATAGTCTCAAGAGGAGTTAGCAAGACATTGAGGATTGCAGAAGATTGCAAAAATATTGATAAGGGGATGGTAAATCCATGCTTTCCTTTAGACAAATAAACATAAAGGATTGCACTTAGAGTCTGGCATGTACAGCTGTGAGGGACAGGCGCAGAGAGTGCGGCTGAGTTGTAAAGCACCATGTGGCTGAGTACACGTGTAGCTGAGTAACTCAGTGAGCATGTGATGTACAAATTGCCATCCATCACTCCTCCTCACATGCTTGGAGAAGCTATCAGTGCAGAAGGCAGCTCCAGCCTGTACAGCGCAGCTGCTGTCTAGTGCAGAACTGAGATTCATTTCTTTTTGCCGAGGAATTCAAGACGGAGATCTTCCACATCTCCCACTTGCAATGAGGCCACTCAGTCACTGCTGAGAGTGGATTGACATCATCAAAATGAAGCTTTAATGTTGGAGACCAGTGGGAACTCTGATGACCATGGACTCGTACGAGGATATTCAGGACCTCAGCAGTGGTAAAACGATAGATCAAGGCATTCAGAAGGATGTGTGGATACCCAGTATCTGCAGATCTGCCTACAGAGCAGTCACTCCTAGATAACCTAGTGACTGGTCTGACAGTTACCAGTTTTGTGACAGTTAACTTGACATTTTTTACATTGACGTTGCCCTTTTTGTGGCTGCTCTGCAGCCCAGCAGCGAGAGTGGTGCTATGTGCATGCCTCAGAAGGGGCCTTACGGGAGGAGCAGCTTTTTCAACACAAGAACCTACATGCGAAATATGCTTTTGAAGAGGACTCAAGGAAACCAGTTACCAATGACATTAATACGTTAATAGATGGAAGTTACAAGATGAAAACTTAAAACAAGAGAAGTTGGAGGAATATGAAAGTTGATTTAAGGTATTTTAATGAAACTTTCTAAGGAAGGGGTAATTCATTAATTTGTACCAATAAGCTGAGTGGTTTTTTTTCTGTTAGACAAAAACAGCACTATGATTCTTTCTAATAGGTTTTTTGAAACATCTCTTATGAAACCAAAACAAGTACTTAATCTTAAATGACACAGTAGTTTCCTTTCAGAATGCAGTCTGCAGAATGAGTGCTAATCTCTTGGGAAAGGATATGCCACCTTTATTTATTTATTGCATACGTACTAGCACTGATCTTATCAGCTGTGTTCAATCACTGTGACATCGTATGGGACATAACAATTGCTTGTGGTGCGAAGTATCAAAGCGTATTCCTTTGGGGTTTTACATATTGAAATAAACAACAGCTACAGAATCTTCTCCTGGACCGGCTGGCTGCTCATGGCCTGGATGGACGTATGCTTCGCTGGGTGGATGCACTGGCTGGATGGCCGGGCCCAAAGTGTTGTGATAAATTTAATTAAATCCAGCTGGCGGCTGGTCTCCAGTGGCATTCCCCAGGGCTCAGTACTGGGGCTTGTTCTCCAAAAAACTTTTATCAATGATCTGGATGAGGGGATCGAGGGCACCCTCAATCAGTTCCCAGATGACAGCAAGTTCAGTGGGTGTGTTGATCTGCCTGAGGGTAGGGAGGATCTACAGAGGGATCTGGACAGGCTGGATCGGTGGGCTGAGTTTCAACAACACCAAGTGCCGCGTCCTGCGCTTGGGCCACAGCAACACCATACCATGAGCGCACTTGGGGAGGAGGGACTGGAAACTGCCCAGCTGAAAAGGAGCTGGGGGTGCTGGTCAACAGCCAATTGGATATAAGACAGCAGAGTGCACAGGTGTAGGGATTGTGCCCCTGTACTGGGGGCACTGGTGAGGCCACACCTTGAGTGCTGTGTCCAGTTTCGGCCCCTCACTCCAAGAAGGGTGTTGAGGGGCTGGGGCATGTCCAGAGAAAAGCAACGAAGCTGGAGTAGCGTCTACAGCACATGTCTGATGAGGAGTGGCTGAGGGGACTGGGTTGTTCAGCCTGGAGAAAAGGAGGCCAAGGGGTGACTCTCTGTAACTACCTGACAGGAGGTTGAGGTGAGGTCCCAAGAAACAAGGGATGGGACAAGAAAAATCAACCTCAAGTTGCACCAAGAGAGGTTTAGATTGTTTATTAGGAAAAATTCCTTCACTGAAAGGGTT
>NW_010425191.1:5673-8221 GCF_000710305.1 Buceros rhinoceros silvestris
GAAGAGGCTGCCAGGGGCAGTGATGGAGTCCCCATCCCTGGAGGTATTTAGAAGATCTGCAGATGTTACATCCCATATTTGCATCTAATTTCCAGTGCTTTGGGAATGGGAAATGTTACAGTCAGTGAGTGAGACCTAGATCTAATTCCTCTTACGTTCAGCTTTTATGTAAGTGCAATTCCACTGGGTCTAGCTCATTTCTCTGTACCATTCCTTCTGCTGTGTAGAAAAACTGAAAACAGTGAGTATACTCAGAGAAAATCCTTCTGTCTTCTCTCCGTTCTCCATTCCACTTTCAGTAGCTCGTGAAGGCTGATGACCACTGTGACAGATAATAGCTAAGCATGAGACATGTCTTCCTAGTGTTTACTGTTTCTCTTCCTAGAAGCCATTTGGATCACAGGTCCAAATAAGAATGTTTAGCTAATTCTAATTTGTTTGTGGAAAATTTCCAGGTGATGTGGTACCCACCCGCAATAAAAGATCAGAGCACTTTAGCTTCCAAGATCTGGAAAGTTCCAGTGCCTTCATCCCAAGATATTTGCAGAAGCGGTTATATACCAGTGATCCCTTACCGCTGTCTAGTGGCTCCTCCAGTGGTGTGTAATTTCTCACTAACATCTCTCCATTTTCCTTCCTCTAAGCAACAGTGTCTAAAGTTGAAAATAAGCCCAAAGCAGCAATATCTTTCCCTGCATCAAACCATCCTTCTGGATTTTCAAGAGTAATTACTTTCTGCCCATTCAGTAACACCAGGATCTTCATTAAAAAGTCATTCTAAGTTAAAATCATCATTTGAAGTTAATCAACATTCTAAGTTAAAAGCATCAGACATTTTATGATTTGAATTTCTTCTAACCTTCCCTAGCACACAGACCTTAAATTTTTTACCTGGCTTTATTTATTTAATCATTGACTTGTGGATAAGAATCGTAGTTTAAACATCTCTGACTAAAATAGGGGACAAATTCTGATCAGCGATTGAGGACCACTCCATCCTATTTAGTACATTGACAGAGAATTGAGAAAATGAGAAAATAGCTCTTCTTCTTCTTCTTAGGAATATTTTCAGTGATGTGCACATTTATATAGCTGTGTTTCGACTGAATTGAGTTCAAATTTGCCTATGCTGATCAGGTCAGGGTGTTTGTCAGATCAGGAAACAAGTGAGAGCAGTAACTCTCTATAGAACTGGATGAATTTGGCCTGTTCCCCTGCACGAACTGTGCAGGCTTCTTCTGGTATTGTGATTTTACTAGCCGATTTTTTTTGACTCATTAGGTCATTCTTTGGGTGTTGATTATCATGTTAATTTTCTAAGCTATACAAGGGAATTGTGATGTTTGAAAGTCCATAGGGATTCATGTTTTGGTAAGAGAATCTTTGGGCAGATGGGGAGGAAGTTGTAGGATGAAGCTGTGACCAACCCGTCTGTGATAAGATAAAGTTTATATATGGGAGCTGGCCGGGCACCTTGTGAAAGGAAGCGTTATGGGTGCTACGGATGAGAAACTTGATTTAAACCTCTCAACGGCTCAACAGCAATGAGTAGTTTGCCACAGTGTCTAGGACAGGCAGGGGGGTTACCCATGCACGTATACCTCAGTTCTCAGCCACTCCACTGCATGTGAATAAGAATATGGGACAGCGTGTGTGAGGCACGGGACTGACCTCTCTGCTCGCAAAAGTCATGAACCCTCAGTGAGTAACACTGCAAAAATCAAATCTTGACAACCCCACCATTTATTACATGACCAATAGTACTCTCAGTTAAGAAGCTTAAATATCGTTTTGTGAAAAAATTATTACCCTAGGAGTGGCTGTCTGCAGCCAAGGGCTTGATGACTATGGTCCATTTGTCCTAGTAAGATCCTCAAGACTCCTGCTGGATAAGTTGAATGTGCTGTAAAGAATCGTATCTGTGAAGTGTCTGAACCACAGCTTTGGTGGTCTATAGGAAGAACACACAGGGCATCAGCGTGAGCTCCTGAGGTTGTGATTAATCTGACACTCCAAGAACTGCAATACTCATCACTAGAACCCACTGAACATGGGAGGTGGCTGCAGTGGGTGAGGATGGCTATCAAGTTCAGACTCTTCACTACTGGGTCCTCCAACATTACAGTAAACCTGAGATTAGTGAAAACTGTCTCAGAGCAGTAACCCTTCATATGTACTAGTGTCAAAGGAGGACTTACAAGACATCTGCCTTAAGAATTTTTTCTGGTGTTTATCCCAAAGATACAAAATTCTCATTGATTTTGTATTCTAAACAAATACAAGTATTTGAGCAAACATGAAATTTTGGGGGTGTAAGGAGTCCACACATTGTCATTTTGATCCCAGAACCCCTTTTCAGGGGTTCATGGATTCATGAGGTAAATACATAAGCTGGTTTTTTGTGCTTAGAGGATGATCGGTTTACAGTCAGAGTGTTAGTGCTTCCTTGGATTCTCCCAGTTAACACCATGGCACAGAAAAAGTCATAAAATGTGTTCACAAGAGTGGTGCAACACTGTCCTTGTTCACCTTGTCTTGTACTTCCTGC
>NW_010425191.1:8338-14087 GCF_000710305.1 Buceros rhinoceros silvestris
GAAATACCTAATACATAACTACTCCTGAAATCATCTCCCTCTCAGAAAGAAAAAATGGTGTTGAAAAGTAGTCCTAAGGGACAGGGAGAAGAGGCAAGAGGACCTTTTTATGTACATGTATGATATTTTTATCAATAAATGTGTGTATATATACACCTTGCACATGTCGTTTTTGTGTTGTGCAAAGTACTTTTACTGGATTATGAATATATCTATATACCTCAGTACATATATGTGAATGTATATAGAAAGACCAGAAGTCCTGCACTGTGTTGCATGTACCTTTGCTATTGCAAAGCAACTGGTACATGGCATTTATTAAAAATCAATACGCCTTTTATAGGTACATCCCCTAGACATTGCTGTCTTCATGGTCTACCTCTAAAGAACAGCTCTCCCATTCAGCCAAAATGCAATTTTCTAGCTTGAACTGTTGGACTCAATTTGTTTTTAAAGACAAGTCATCCATAACAGTAACAGATACGGTGTTAGTTTCTCTAAAAGAAAAAAAGAAAAGTCTTTTTTGGTGATTTCAGAGCACGTGAACACTAAGAAGTGCAGGAGTAGAGCACACGGGCTTATTTAGCTCGTTTCATGTCTCAGCAGCTGGACTCATTATAGTTTGTTATAGCATGATGAAATGAAGAACCCCAACAGCCGTAACCCTGCCCCTTGCACACACTAGATCGTTGGTTATAAGAAAGAGCTGGATGTGAGTAAAAGCAGAGTCCTGTCAAAATCTGCAGAGTGTTGTTTTTTTCTTTTTTCTCTCACTCAGACTTGTTTTTCAAGGCATGTATATAGAAAGGTCTATGCTCTTCTGGTCTTACTCTGCTCGTGTCTGGTTGAGTCAGTGACACCTTCTACATTGCATCAGGCCATTTAACACAATCATCCAACAGTAGCAGATACCTGATGACAAGTGCACAAACAAAGAAAATGTGCAGAAAAACTTTCCCAAATCACTCTGATTTCCATGAATTTTTCCTGTATTTATTTGAATTTCTGTCAGCTCTCAGCATCCACAGTGCTTTGGGGAAAAGATTTTCTTAGCTTACCTGTATATTAAATTTAGACACAGCATTAAGCTAAAGCTGTCAGGTTCTGAATGGCATTTGGGTTATCAAACCGAAGCCCCGGCAGACAAGTTCTTAGGGTTCAGTTATAAACTCAATCCCTTCCAGAGGGAACTGCAAGCTCTTAAAATGCACCTGCTTGGTAGGCAGGCTATCGCTTGTTAATTCTGGGACCAGCTATTCCACACGCAATTGGGTTAGCAGTTCACCTGTCCCAGTCCACCCATTGTCTTCAGTTTGTTATTTGCTAAAGAAAGTTTCCTACGCAACAGGAGTCTGGTTGGCAAATGAGGCTCTTACACCCTATCGCAAATTGAGTAATAAAAGGCTAGTGGAGTCATCAGTCCCCAGCCTCTGTGCTGGAACTCCCAGTACGTCCTTTGTCAGGTTGGAAATTGGATTGCTTGACTTGCACTTAAAAAATAGTTGGAAGAAGATAAATTTTAAATATTATTACCAGTTCTCAAAGGTTTGCCTACTGCTATGTACCAACAGAGCAGTCTGACTTCTGAATTTTCTAGTGGACCTCTGCTTATCTTGTCATAATGTTCACTAAGTAGGCAAGAAAGGCAGTAAGGTTATAGTATCTGTGCAGAATTACTGGAGGTATAATAATAAAAGAACTCAAAGAGAAGGCACACTGAAGGAAAACAGCTGAGAAAAGATTGCAAATATCTGTGTGCACAGCCCTTTGCAAACTATTTACAACATCATTATGGGTATTTTTATTTGTATTGCTGTTGTAAAAGATGGGGAAAATACTGTCTTGGGAGTTTTCGGTGCCAAAACCTGAGACTTGTTTAGTTCATTGTCCTGACTGGAAGTTTCCACTGTCATGATATAGGAGTACAAGGGCAGCAAAATGTCATCTGCTGTGTTGACCCAGTAAAGAAATACACATTTGGGTCCAGGAGTAGCTGACAAAGAAAAACAGCAACAAAAATTCTCCTCCAAACTACTGACTGCTAATAAAATGTACAGCAAAACAAACTTTTGTGCCAGAGGGTTCTTTCCAGTACTCTAAGCATCTACAGTAAATTCCCTACATGCTGTTCAGTTAGGTTCAAATCATCTGAATTATTGAATATGACAGAGAAAACCATCCTCATCTTAAAAAGAGCTGCACACTCCTAGGGGCTGTCAAATTCTGGGAACTGAAGTTCTGCCAGATCCTTCTGGTGCCATCCCACTGATACCCACAAACTTACATCAGCATATCTGACAGCAGAATTTAACTCTTCCTTTTCATGTGGAAGAAGCCTTCATGGCAGTATTAAGAAGCCAGGCCGTTGCATGCTGAAGTTAAAAACATCTGTCCCCTAAGTGCTGACTCTAGAGAAAAGAATTACACATATATAAATATATGTCTAAAATAAAAGCCATGTTTAAGCCTTGAATTTGTTTCAGACATTTAAAAAATATGTTTTGTCATCTCAGAAAATACTTGCAGTTTAGTAAAAACACGGCAAATCTCTTCAGGCAAAAATAAAATCAGAAAAAGGCATTTCTGGGTGTAGCTTTCACATACACAGAAAAGATGCTGGATGCGTACAGAGTTTAATGCCTTCGGGAACCTTCTGAGTGATCATTAGAGGCCTGTAACAATAATCACCAAATAAATGTTTACCGGGGGAAACCTTTCCGTTCATCTCACCGTGGAGAGCCCGCAGCCTGGCTGGAGAAGGCAAACAGGAGCACTCAAGAGATCTGTCTGAGCGGGTTCACAGTCACCCTCTGGTGACTGCAGAGCCAAACCCATTGCAGGAAATTCAAACCCACCTGGTGACATTCTTCTTGTCAGGATGTTCCCTGGAATTAATTTGGTCTCTTTAAACAGGCAATTCTCAGGAATATTTCCCATGTGGAGTTTGGCACGTAGGAAATTCCCGGGTTCACTCCAAGACATCAGCTTGAGCACAGCCCTCCGGTTTTGAAAGAGAAAGCAGCTTGCTAGCGTGAGCAGTGACCACTCTTTTAAATTGGTTCCTGATGCCTAGGGATGTTTCTGATGAAATCTAATGGTTTAAATGTTTGCATAAGTGTCTAGTTCCCTGTTAATCCATTGCTACTTCAAGGATCTAAGGGACATCAATAAGACGCACAGTGCAGACATCAGGTAGACAAGACCATCATGGTTCCTTCTTGGGATCTTACCTGCCGCTACACAATTTTTGATCTTGCCTGTTTTTAACATCAAGCATCAAGATCCTTCTTCATATTACATACAAGTACAGAATTTCATGACATCAAGGTCTATGTAAGCAGCAGAAATAAAGCTGAATTATTTTCTATTAAAAAGTAATTGATTTGGGTTCCTAAGCCTGAAATTGTTCATAAACTTAAGATTTAGGAAATAACCATACACTGGTCCCCTGGGTGGAGACCAGCGAAGAATAGGTCATGTCAAGCAGTTTTTAACATTGTTATCCCCAGAGACCCATGGAGGTCTAGAGTTTTGATTCCTAGACCCCAGTGAAACACGGCACAATTTGGTGACAGTTTTTAGTGAAAGAGCAGTAACATCGACATGCTTGTTCTTGCCTTTCGCTTCAGAAGGTGCCTAGAGCACGTAGATACCTAATTGGCATGTATGTGTTGAGCTTTCTTGTCCAAAGTGAACAAATATCAGCGCTGAGGAGCAACCTGGAATTGGCTCTGATTGCCATGCTATAAATACAGCCAAAACTTTTGGTTTGGTTTCTAGACTTGATTTTTCATCATTATTATTTTTTTTTTTTTAAATAGAGCGTGATGCTGCTGCATGCATCATCTTCACTGAGACATAAAATCAACATATTGGTTATTTGTGGTTCTTACAAATCCTATGCCAGTCTCAAAAGAGAATAATTTCTGCTTTTTGTCCATCAAAATCTCAGCATGATTAATCACTCCCTAACCGCATTGTCAGCTATGTGCACTATTTCTTCTTGATGCCTGGTGCTAACAATGGCTCAGCCTTGCTATGTGTTTTTAAAGGGCAGCAGAATCCTACTCCAAGGTGGCCTCCAAGGAAACAAACAACAATTATTGGTGAACTTAAATCTGTCATTATGCAACTTATCGAATCAATTCAAAATTTCCATAGATTAATGGAATTTTTTTTGCAAATATCCATCTGATATCTGACTATTTATCAATTCAGTATGAGGAGTGAAGATGGATATTGTGTTTAGCAATATTAGAGTTCACAGTATCTCTAAAAAGAAAAATAAACACCTTACTGAAAGCTATCAAGAACTTAAGAAACTGGATCACACTGAGTAGGAGAATTTGCTAAATCTGAAACTGACTCCAATTTCTTAATTTTCAGTTTTGTGCCATAGAGTCACAGAATCACACAGAAAAGACCAACCCCCACCTCACCAACCTCCTGTCAGGCAGTTGTAGAGAGCAATTCAGTCTCCCCTCAGCCTCCTCTTCTCCAGCTGAACAGCCCCAGCTCCCTCAGCTGCTCCTCACAGCACTTGTGCTCCAGACCCTGCACCAGCTTCGTTGCCCTTCTCTGGACACACTCCAGCCCCTCAACGTCCTTCTGGGAGTGAGGGGCCCAGAAATGCAAATGTGTGGGTGCTGTACTGAAAAAGTCCTTTAGGATGCTTCTTCAACACTTTATGGCTCTTCTAGGCTTTCCGTGAGAGAAATGTCTTAGTCAATCCCATCTAAACGATACCATTTTTCACTCAAGTCCACCTGATATCAATCTTTCCAAGAAAGGATAATGTAAGGATCCTCATTTTGTAATGTACGTGCTCGTCTTTTGTTGTTATTGGCAAAAATCCTCAAGCTGGTTGTTCAGAAGGTAATTATCTTTTTCTATGAAGAGTTAGTCCCTGTTAATTATCATGAAATGCCAACCACGTTTGAGGTGGTTGTAGGGAGAATTTACCATTTGCCTCTTTGGAGGCAGGATTGTCTTTTCTCCTCCGCTTGGCATGGAACGCAGGAGCTGCCAAGCTCCACAAAGGGAGAAGGCGCTTGGATGTGACACACTTTCATCAGCTGTGAATGAAAGTAGTCACTGATCACGATACAGGTATATCGAGACCCAAAGAGATCCAGAACTATTCTTGATAAAACAAAAAACAATAATAAATGTTTTCAAGAACAAAGTAGAAGCAAGAAAATGTAAACTGAAGAGAGGAAATGTTATAAATTCTCCCAAAATATTATTGAATTTTATTTTAAAACATAAGTAGTTAATCAAGTGTTAGGGACCCAGTGTTTCCTCATAAAACATGAAAGTTTTGATGCCATTAGACTGAAAATAGCTGACTGACTTCTAAAGAAAGGCTTCCTTGCCTGGTGCATTCAATTGTACCAGAGATTGAAAGTGTGTTTTGTGAAATACTGTAAATATTTTTCAATGAGGAATAGAAAAACAACTCAAAAAGCTGGACATATACTAGGTGGAAACTATTATGACTGCTATCTTTTGATGAAAGATCTGAAAATAAACTAGATTTAAGCACTACTTTAAACAAAACCAACCTTTCATCAATGTTTCATTGGGAATTTTATTTTTAATCACACTGTCAAAACAAATGGAAGTCCTGTGTCAATGTTTTTGTTTGATATTTAGGGTGATGAATTCTTCTGGAAAAGAAGCAGTTAGTCATAAATAACTGGCATCCCATAGTCTGATATTTAAAATATATATAAAAATATTAATTAAT
>NW_010425192.1:0-331 GCF_000710305.1 Buceros rhinoceros silvestris
CAGGGAGCGGTAGAGAGCGATAAGGTCGCCTCTGAGCCTCCTCTTCTCCAGACTAACCATCCCCAGGTCCCTCATCTGCTCCCCATAAGACAAGTTCTCCAGACTCTTCACTAGTTCCGTTGCCCTTCTCTGAACCTGCTCCAGCCCCTCAATGTTGCTGTTGAAGTGAGGGACCAAAACTGGACACAGCACTCAAGGTGTGGCCTCACCAGTGCCCCAGGACAGGGTGACAATCCCTGCCCTGCTCCTGCTGATACACACCAGTGCTGATACAAGCCAGGAGGCCATTGGCCTTCTTGGCCTACTGGGCACACTGCTGGCTCATGTCCAC
>NW_010425192.1:1063-1441 GCF_000710305.1 Buceros rhinoceros silvestris
GTCGAGGCTCCGGCCACAGGGCTGGGGGTGGGCCCAGCCACTAGACCAATGACAGACGCTCTCTGTTAACCCCCCCACCTTCCCTCATTCCCAAAGGGGAAAGAGAAAAGGAGTGAGGGAGAGACACCGATGAGTTGGGAAAGAAAACAGAAACTGCTTTAACGAGAATAATGACAATAAAACGAACTAGAGACAAATATCAACAACCCCAACAGCCAACCCAACCCCCTGATGGCACCATGTCCCCGTTCCCACTGGTGCTGGTGGCAGGCACTGGGGACGGCCCAGGCTGCGCTCAGCCGCAGATGGGAACGGGATGCGGGAGCTGGATTGTGGGACTGGATTCAGGGATGCACAGGCTGGGGGCAAAGGCAGAAA
>NW_010425193.1:0-502 GCF_000710305.1 Buceros rhinoceros silvestris
GTGCCAGCAGCAGGACTTTGAGGTTTTTGATCACGGGTTGGTTTATACAACACCGGGCCTGCTGGAGACAGATGGGGTGCACCTGTCTCCAAGGGGGAAAAGGATCTTTGTGCAGGAGTTGGCAGAGGTCATCGAAAGAACTTTAAACTAGATTTGGAGGAGGAACGGTATAAAACTGGAGACAAGCATCAATGTTTGTGGGATGCTGTGCTAACAAACTCCTTGGGTCTGCCGCACCAGTGGAGGTAGGGGACGGCGTTTCAAGTGATGGCAAAGACAAAAGGGATACTGATGAGATAGGAATCACAGGAGCGCCTGGGAATGGTCAGGTAGGAATTATGCCTTCCCCCCCAAAAAAGGTGATGGGATCAATAGCCCAACTAAAGTGCATCTACACTACATGCATCTACAGCACGGATGACAAACAGGAGGAGCTGGAAGTCACTGTACAGCAGGAAAATGATGATGCCATCACCATCACAGAAACATGGTGGGATGATTC
>NW_010425194.1:0-35759 GCF_000710305.1 Buceros rhinoceros silvestris
AATATATATGTATCTATATTATATATATGTATATATAAAAAGATAGCTTTTGGATTAGAAGTAGTTCTAAGGTTGGAATTTCTGGGTCCAACACAGAACACAAAAATATCAGAGAAAACTTGCAAATAAACTGTTGTATTATCAACTTTCTTGTCAGAAAGTTAAGCTTCATATCACCAGCTTTATGTTGAAATCACCTTGATTTCCCACAGATCTGCTCCAGTGACCATCTGATCTGCTGGGCTACTGGCTCTTCTGGCATGGCAGCTTTCTGTACAGAAAAGTTCTGTGTGGATTGGATTTTTTCAAAGCTGAGAAGATGAAAAACAATAACACTTAAAAACAATTTTTCAAGATGAGCAAAACTAATTCTGTTAGCCCGCTTCAAGAAAATTGTCTCTGTTATTTCTCATATTTAATATTCCGTAAGCGAAAAACCACAGCAGAAGAATCTATAGAAGAGACAAGAGATAAAAGGTTGTGTGAACTACCACCAGTATTACACCTACTCTTACAGAATGACAAGGGGAAGCATAAAGATTGGATGAAAGAAAAAAAAAAACAGGAATAAAGAAATAGAAAGGGAAAAGTTGTGGAAGACTAATGCATGAAGACGAGAGTCAAGATAAAAAATTTTAAAAAGGAAAAGTACAGCCTTTTGGATTTGTACTTTTATCTTAGCTTGTGTAATCAGGTAGTGGTCTTCAAGCTTTTGAACAGAACAGCTGTAACAACAATTATATATTGTTATTACTATCCATTATAATAATTCATGAGAGATGGTAGAGAGTTGGAAGCGACAGTACACTTTCTTCTCCCACTTGAAACAATAGGAGAAAGCAGTTTAAAAAGCAGGAAAACAAAAGGGGTTTATTAATGAGAATTCTCACTCACAACTGTTCTTCATGGGGAGGATAGGAAGAATTAAATAGTTATAGTGAAAATAAATAGCTTTGAATGTATGCATATGAGTACGGGTTTGCATTATAAGACCTGGAAGCATTTTTTTGACAGACTTTTTTAAAAGTTTGATTTGTAGAATCAATAAATACTTCAGCCACTACTTTTCTGCATTTACTCTGAGAGTTCTTTGTAATTTTCTGCCATAAATGGGCCTTAATCCCACAATTTTCCCAGCAATTTCCTAGTCCTCTTACTCATTACAGCCAGAAAATTGCTATCTCATCATCTTCATCAGATTCTTTTACACAGACACTAACATATGTCAGGACAGAACAATTGCAAGCTTCAATCATCTTAACGTTTAGGCTGACAACTAGCAAATTATTCTTATTATGTTTTAGCCTCCCTGATCTTTTTCCAAATGCCTCTTCATTCACTCTATTAAAAAAAAAAAAAAAAAAAAAAAAAAAAAAAAAAAAAAAAAAAAAAAAAAAAAAAAAAAAAAAAAAAAAGAATAAGACACAAACCAGAAAACTTGCTTTAATATGAGCTGTTACATTTCAAAATCTTTTTATCTATGTTTCCAATTTTTCTGTCTCAAAATTGAAGATCACCTTTTCACGTATGTATTTTGTACAATATCCACATTTTCAGTTCTGTATTAAGTGAGGCTATTTGGTGGTTTGTTTTTGTTTTGTTTTGTTTTGCTTTTTAATTCTTCCCATGCACTTTAAAGTTTCTTTGGCTGACTTCTTTTGAATTCAGGTACTTTATTCCTAGGAGCTATTTAATTGTCTGCATTACAGTGCATTGACATATGAGGAATATGAATACCCAGAAACATACATTCTATGTAAGTATATTCCTCATACACCAATATATTGTATGCATAGAGTATGCACGCATGTACCTGTGTGATTGTGTGTGGCATTGGAGGCACAGAGAGGGGCCTGAAACAGAGGGACAGACGACTCTTTTCAGCCATTTTGGTCCAGAAGGAAGTTGAAGGAGGTCGGGAAGCTGTAACACTGCAAGGTATTTCATTCCTCATTAAGGCAGAAGCTGCTTTGTTATGCAAACTGAAGGTTGAGAGATTTCAGTTAATGATGATTGTGAGGTCTACTAATATTGACTGCTGTCTGCAGTATTGATCTGGAGTGCTAGTAAAATTCCCATAGCCTACAACACAGGTTTTTGAGAAGTGGCTACATCCTCCTCCTCATGCTGAACTGTTTAGTCCTGTATCTCATTAAAATTAATGATGAAAGTGTGTCAGATGACTGCAGGTTTACCTGCAGCTTTGCTGGCTTTGTGGGTAATATTCCCTACTATGCCTCCTGCAATTATTTTTTAGTTAAATAATTCATAGAAAACTTATAAAATACTAAGCATACTTAATTCTTTTCAACTAATATTACAAAAGGAAAAGTTAAAAAAAAAGGAGGACAAGGGGAAAAGCAGTGTTTTGTGTTTATATAGGGTCTTTCGGTCTTTCACATCACAAAGACTGGATTGTGGCTAAAGTGCTGTGTGTTGATCTTGAACTCCTCACTAACTGTCCCCTCCCCCAATATTGCTCTACATCTGCAGGTTTTGTGATGAGAAGGATTTTGGATGTCTCAGTATTGACAGCCCTGTGTGAGTTATTTTGTAGTTTGAAGCAGATGACTGAAATAAAGTAAGGCTGGAATTTTGGAAGTCTTGAGAAGGATTAGCAAAAATAAATCCATTCAAATAAAAGGACATTTGTAACGGAGTGAGCCAAAAAGCCCTTGGAGGAAAAATAAAAAGAAATACATACTTAAATATATTTTCGTTTTTATAAATACATTTATGTATGTAAATTGAAAGCATTCACACAGAACATTTCCAGTAAGGAAAAGATATGCTGTAGGCATAACCTACAACTCTTGGGAGTTATTTTTCAGATTCCAGTAGTCCTTGGATCTGATTCACAGATTCTTTAAAAAGAAGAAAGTGAACCTAAAATTTCTACCTTTGTTTTACAGTTCTTTCAAAATTTACCTAACTTAAATGCTCTCCCCCACATGCATGTGACTCTGTGTAGAATCCTACCTGTTTTAATGTCATTTGCACAAGACACAGCTGGTCTTTCCATGGGAAACTGAGACCACACAGGGGCACATCAGTATTGATACCAGCAGTATCAGAGAATAACTGAACAGTGACATGCTCCCCCCGCTTCATTGCTGGTCCCCCCTAGTCCCCAGCATTCTCAGAAGGAAAGCTTTCAAAGCTTGCAGACACACAACTCCCCTTGCCCAGAGCTAAATATCAAAGGTCAAACAGAAAGATCTATATAGAGCATGTTCTTTAATGGTAAACTGTTTTCAACTGCACAAGACAGCCAGGTACAGAGCAAATGATTCTTCAGAGAGATCTTTGGCAGAAACTGCTTTGGAAGAGGTTACTTCTTCTCAGCGCAGAAGTACGTCCTGTATTTATCAAGCAAAAAGACTTGTCTTTTCCTTGAACACCAAGGAATCCAGCAGGCTAGGAATTGCCCAGTCCTTAAGCATGCAGTGAGAAGAACTCTCCAGATATGTGTTTCTGGTATATGCTACACATTCGGATGCAAGATACTTGACTTCATTCTCCTACCTTCTTAAGCTGACTCCAAGAATAATTCTAATGTGGAATTTCTCTTGGCTTCAGTGGGGATTTTATGAGTACTAATGACTACCTGTACAGAACTGCATTATTAGACCATCCCCAGCAGGGACACCACTAATAGGAAGAAAAATGGATCAAGAGCAGAGATCCAGAGAGTACAAGAGGTTTCTCGTAATTTATATTCTTTTCTCTGACAGCTTTAGAATGACTCAACTTGATTCTGGGGTCTTGGAACTATGGGGGATTTTCTGAATTCTGTGTTGTTATATTTTTTTCACTTGCTTTCGCTGAAAACCTGGAGTCTTTTGTCATTTTGGCTCCAAAGATTATATCTGGTTCTAAACTACTGTTTTCTGAAATTTTGCAACAGTAAGTTTGATCTAGGTCCCAAAAATTGGAACCCAAAATTTGCTGACTATAAATCTGGAACTGATTTTTGCAGCTGAGAGGTCAAAAACAAAAGCCTAGACAGTTAAGATTTTACAATGGGAATATAGCTAGAAGCGTTACATGGTGCACAGACAGAAGATCTGAACCCGTTTATTATTTTTAACAAACCAGTGACTCACACATTAATTATAAAGCACACATTCTTTTACAAGATTCTTCTGTGTCTGTATCTGGTTTAGACAGAAAGGTAATTGTCTTATTTCTTCAAGACACAGAAAGAATATCTCACAGAACTTGAACAGGAGCAGCTAAGAAAGTTTAGGGTTTTTATATTAAGTTCCTTTCTGTTCCCTTTCTAATTAGGGCACATGAGAATTTTGTTAGCTCTGAAAGTTAAAGTGCCTTTGTTAAGAAGTACATCTGTTAAGTTTGATTTTGACGACCCTAATTATTTTTTCAAACACTCCTTGGAAAATTATGTTCCAGGTTGTTTAATTAGGAAGGAAACTACTTAACTCATTTCATTCATCTTTTAAGATATAGTATTTCTGTATCTTCCCTTCTTACTCATAATTCTCATTGCAGTGACTTTCCTCTAGAAGCCAGTTAAGCTAGAAATGCTTGTTAAAAACCTATATGAAGTTTGTCTCTCATGGACTATGTTTTGCCCTTTTGTAATCTGTTTAGTTATGAATGTTCTGCAGAGATCCGCCTCCATGGCTTAAAGGGCTGCATAAATTATCTGACCAGCCTCCTGTTTTTTTTTTTACCAAAGATACAAGTGTGCGGCTCTTCTCCAGAGAGGTTCTTTGACTTCTTAAGGTTGTTCTGATCGACATCCTCCAGAGTCCCTTCCTTGGATGGGATCCACAGGAGTCCCTCACTTACTTACTTTTCCTGGAGAAAGATGGTAGTCTCTATAGCAATAGTTCCCTTCGCACCTTGCAAGCAGAACTTTGAAGCCAATAAGGAGGAACAAAATGTGAATTTTTCGAGCAACTTCTCTTCGCATATTTTCCAGCATTTTTGCATGGTGATTCAAGGAAAAATTAATTTAACTGGGTGCCAAGCAGGAATTCCTGGCAAAGTAAATATATGATCCTGGAGGAGCTCTGCAGTGAGAGAGGCAGCTCAGGCAGAAAAGACATCTCTGAAGAAAGCTCTTGTTCTACAGATCTGTGAATGTCTTGCCCTGCAGATGGAGTCACCCAAGAATTCCTGAATGTCTCTATCACCTTCAGCTCTGATGGATTATTGTTGATTTCAATGGAGTTACACAAGCAATTAATGTGGCCTTAATAGATATCTTTTCCAGATTCGCATGCCTTACATTGTTTTAAAAAATTACCATGAATTTTAAAAGTTAATCAATAGATTACTTGTGACTAAGGCAAAGGAAGAACACAGTGGATTCTTAAAGCAGTACTTAGAAATCCTTACACACTTAGTCTGTCTCTCACTAGGCAAACTGTAATTGCTGTAATTACTGGTAAGTGCAGGCATTGTACCGATGGTGTAGTTAAAACACAGAACATGCAGGTCAACATCTGACTTCAGAGGAAAATGACGATGAGCCAAACTGTTTAAAAGTTATGTAACATTATTATTTTATGTGCATTGATTAAATACAACCAAGTGCTGATACCAGTTTCTTATCTTACAACAATTACCTATTTAATATTTCATTGGGGTTTTAGAATGGAATGTTAGTAATAGCATTTATAATCATAGTACCTCCCTAAGAATTAATTGCAATTTCATTTTAGAGAAGGATTTTCACCTTGTTTTTTGTACACAAGGTAAAAAATAGGCTGCAGTAGGTATTTTAATCAATCCATGTGGAATTTAGGAAGCACAACACTAGTGGTGTTTGTCACAGTAAAGTCACTTTTTGTTGCTGAAGTACAAAGACATAGAAAGGAAATTTTATTATGGTGAGCAGATTTTTGTAAGAGAAATGATGGAAGGAGGTAGAGGAGACACTGCACTGAATGTAGTGTTGAGTATCAGTGTCATTTGCTTTGCTTTAAGAAAAAAATAAGCAACTCACTGAAGATTTCCCATGCTTTATTGTGTTGAGATGTATAAAGTGTGTCCCACAGGAGAAACTGCTAAATTTGTCTTTTGCTTTTCAGTTCTTTCCATTCAGAAACTAACAGTGCAAATAACCATCTTCATAACAAAATGACTAACCCTGCAGTGTTCTTTAATTCTTCTCGTTTCCAGAGTTACTCGGAAAACTCTAGAAAATACGTATTGTCCTTACCAAGAACCACTTTTCATAGAGGAAGGTAACAGAACCTTTCCATCAAAACTTCATGGTTGAAAGCTTGTTGGTAATCCCATTCTTTCCTTCTCCAACAGGGAAATAAGTACTCTTTACTCCAAGGTGTATTTTTGCAGCCTGCCAGGACAAAACTATGAGCATTTTTTTTTTTCTTTTCATCCAGGAACCCCACTATATTTTGTAGGCCTTAATAAATTCTATCTATCTCAGAAGACCCCTATATCTTATAGGGACTGTATATTTGTGCTGTTTTCAGATGTCGAAGCTGAGACACTGGTACTATTTTAACATCTTCTGCCACTTATAAAGAAATTGTAATGCAATTGACCAAGGTACTTCCTTTCCCAAGCCTGCTATTCAGCCTCAATGTGCAATCTATTAGCCAAAGACCATGTTCAGTGTACCTTAGACCTGAATTATTTAATATACGTATGCATCTAGGCTGTTTTCTAATAGCTTTTCAGGTATGGTGTGCCAGATGCCTTTCATTTTCTGGACTTTCCTTTGCAGAAGCTCTGGAGGAGACATAACACCTGACTGTCAGCACAGCCCACCATGGATGCAAGTCTCCACATTTGGATTATGCCAATTTGGAAGGTCAGAAAATGTTCACCATATAGAGGATGACAAAATGGATATAGAGGTACTGGAGTGTGTCCAGAGAAGATGGTGAAGGGTCTAGAGAACAAGTCTTATGAGAAAGGGCTGAGGGAATTGGGGTCATTTAGCCTGGAGAAGTCTCAGGGGAGACCTTATTGGAGGTTGTAGTGAGGTGGGGGTTGTATTTTTCTCCCATGTAACAAGTGCCAGGGCTAGAGGAAACAGCCTCAAGTTGTGCTAGGGGAGGTTTAGTTTGGATATTAGGAAAAATTTCTTCACTGAAAGAGTTGCAAAACATTGGAACAGTCTGTCCAGTGAGGTGGTGGAGTCCCTGGAAGTGTTTAAAAGATGTGTAGATATGGCACTGAGGGATGCGGTTTAGGGACTCTGGCAGTTGAGGGTGTACAGTTGGACTTGATGATCTTAAAGGTCTCTTCCAACCAGATGATTCTGTGATTCTGTGATTAATGTTGGGCTACAGCACCACAGTCCTTTTTGCAGGTGTCTGCAAAATGCAGATGTCTGACAAAGACAGTGCTGCCCATTGAAAGTGCAACAAACCCATGCTGTTGCACACCGTCCTAAAGCTGTCCGGGTAAGTAAGTTGTCAGCCCTGACAAAGGCATCATTCCCTTATTCTAGCTTCTTAATCAGCAATGTTTTCTGAAATCATAGCAATTTTTCTCTTAGGAAGAACTTTTCCCAGGTAACACTACTGTCTCAGGTGAGCTTCATTATTTTATTTCCTTCAGCCATTTGATCAGCTAGGTGAATAACTGCAGATTCCCACACTAAAGAAAAACAAATTGCTGCATAAAAATCTTACGTTTCTAAGAAAAGGTGAAGACATTTGATACTGCCCTCTTCTTTTTTCTTTTCCTCTCAAGGGAGAAAATTCTGTGCAAAATCAACAAGCAAGCCAGGAAGGAGCAGTTGCCTTGTCACATATTTGGTAGTGGTAAGAAAGTTTTGCAATATTATTTTCACAAACTTTAGGTCAAAGCCATCTTCCATTCCAGTTTGGTCTGGTTTATTTGTGAGACTGTTTTCCGTGTTTCTTTGTTTTCCTTCTTAAAAAACAAACAAACAAACAAAACCCCCAAACCCAAAACCTTAGCTTAAAAACTAAACAGACTGACATTAACACCTTAATACCCACCATGATTTAGCTGCTGTGCTGAAATACCTTCAAAGGTCTTTTCCAGCTCCCTGGGAAGGTCACCCCCTTGACACCACTTTGAGAAGCACTGGCAGCCGGATACAGAGAAGGTGGAGAAGGTCTTCACACCAGGACCTCTCTGAACAGAGCTAAGATGAAGGATATGCAGGATGTGCAGCTAGAGGACTGGTGTGCTGAGGGAGAGCTAAGGTAAAGTCACTGCAGGATGAAAAACAGCACCACCTTCCTACAGCTGGCTATACCACCAAGATTTACATTTCTACCATGTACTGAAGTCCTTCGCAAAGAACTTTTAGACCGTAGGGCTATGTCTATACGAGTAAACAAAACAAAGCTAGGACAGAGGTTTGAGCAGTGATGAGTAATATTTCTGTAACTCTTTAATTTTAAGCATATACCCTTGCATGATTTTAACCCATACCAACAAGCATTGTTCTAGACATTGCCTGGTCATGGGTCAGGACATAGTTCAGGCTATAAAAAAGAGAAAGAATTCAATCAGGAGGATGTGATTGAGAGCAACCTTACTGGAAAGTTACAGAACTTCCTTTGACGTATGCTAAAACCACAGTTATCTGCTATGAAAGTTGTGAATTTAGCATCGGTAAAAATCTGTATAGTTTGTATTCAAGAGTTCTGAAAGAGCTGACCCCGCCTTCTCTAGGACACTACAATTAATTAAAAATAGCTTTTGAAACAGTAATCCAGATGCTTGGAACAAACCCAGTGGTGTGTGAATATTTCAAAATGGATAAATGAGCAGATCCAGGTAATTACAGGTCTGTCAATCCAGAATTGATCTTCGGCAAAATAATGGAAAATCTGCTATGGGGATTGATTTATAAAGAATTAATGCAAGGAAATACAGCTAACTCCAATAAAGATGGGAAGCAGATACAATCGAACTCACTTGATGACTTTTTCAGATCAGACAGGAAGTGTGGTTTGTAGAGGCAAAATAAGCTGATAGAATAGACTTATGTCCAGGATTGGTACTGCATGACATTTTATTTGCCAATAAATTCAGAATTGTATAAAATTGAGTTGGCATGCACCATAAAGATTGGAAACAAGCTATTGATCAGTCTTAAATTGTAATCTTATATGAAGAATTATCATTAAGCAATTATGTTTCTTCTGGGAGATCTACACTGCTTAAAACATTTGTCAACATAATCTGTGCAATGACTTTAAAAATCATTACTAATGAAATTTGCAAATATCATCAAAATAAGGGTAGCAAAACAGAAAATAAAGGAAGAAAGGAGGCCAGTCATTGTGTAGCTAGTTAGGTGTAATCCATTTATGTAACAATAACTCAGAAAGAACTTGGGAGTCTCCAAGGACAAACAGCTGAATATAACCTCTGGAAGTAACACGCTGACCAGAACTGCCAGAATATCCTTGGATAAAAAGGGGGAATATCCATTATGATTGTTCATCACTGGAGTTACGGCTGTGGAAAAACATGTCAACAGATCCTGAAATAGGAAAGGTTTGAAGATATATTATTAGAATGCTATAAAAGATTGGAAAGCTCATCTACTTTTTCATACCACGTAAATTGGCCCAATAGTGGATATTACTTCCTTTTATGAACATTTTCTCAGTTATATATAGTGAGACTATCAACACTACTGTATCACTTATAGTGAAAACTCAAGGAGCTCAATCTGCTTAGTTTACCAAAGAAATGTAGTTAACCCAATGTAGTGTGTTTAGTCCAGAAATACATTTGTGGGGAGAAAAACTTCAACAATGTTGGGAACAGAATGGCTAGACAAACCCAATATCTGGAAGCAAAAATAAACAAACTGAGGGCAGCCCTTGTTGCTCGCATTGTGGTAGTTGGAAGAGATGATGGCAGAGGTCCTTCAGACATTAAGCTCTATCAATCTATACAGACCTCTGGTTTCAGCATAGCAGGGATGCTGAGAGGCCACATTCTGTCATAATTTCTGCTGGCCTTAACAAAATGCAGCATGTGGTTTCTCCATAAACAAGAGCTTATAACCCTGCCCTTGGTTTATTATTCTTCAGACCCTGTTACATTGTCATGGTATGTCATAATATAATGTCACTGACTACTGTGGCTCATCTCTCCAAATATAATCTGTTATTTACACTATTCTAGGAAAATGATGAACAGTGAGATTTAGTTTATTTAAACCAATCTTTACTCACACTCTCCTAGCCCTAGCCTGAGATATTGGTGACCCAACCGTATTTTAATGGTTTAAAAAAAGAAAAAAAGGTTTAATATGAGCTGATAGATTATTTTTTTAAATACAAAGTGTTATACTGTCGGAAAAAAAAAACAAACAAAGCAAAACCCGCTCTCTATTAACTCTGCATAGTTGAATAAGAACCTGACTGCTTAATTCAACCCTCTTTGGAAACGCAGCTAAAAGCAATACAGCTGCAGACCTCACTGATTGTCTTTCAGTGCAATTTCTAGAATACATGTAGTGAGTTTGCACACAAACAGTTGTTTGCCCACAGTTGTGTGGGCAAACTAATATCCGTTTAGTAGTTAATCCAGGTTGTTATCATACAATCATGACTTGTTTGTACTGTGTCACCTAGAGGTTTCACTTAGAATCAGAGAATCATTGTCATAGGAACTGCATCTGCCTGGATGGAGCTTAGGACTTGAGACAGATGAATGCACTTCATCTCTAGTAATGAAGATTTTGCAGAGCAATTTACTTTCTGTTATGCTTGATTAAAGCATGTTATGCCTTTACTGACACTTGTGAAACCCCATTACCCTTCGTAGTTTTACACAGGTATACCAGGTTGAACCTCTAACAGGAATTAATTTTGTGATACCTGCATACAAACAAGTAGAACTTAACTCACTCTTTCAGATGTATTAGCTCAGCAGGATGGAGAGCAGTGAAAATTACCTGCAGTGAAAATGTATTTTTGGTTCTAAATTACAAGAGTGTGACTAGATATGAAGAGAGGGAAGAGATCTCTGCTGAGCTGAAAGATGCTTTGTTGCACCTTTAAAATTAAAAACAGATTTTAAATAAGAGGCAAATGCTTCAAAAATGCTAAAGTAGTTTCATAGAGTAACATAAAATGTAAGTAAAATTGCTTCTGGTAGACTGAGGAGTGAACAAGTTGGTAAATCTGAATATGTAGAACTGGTGTAACAGGCATGGTGTAGACTACAGGATCTATTAAATCTAAAAATAGATATTTCAAGATCTATTTTGTTACTGTAACTGAGAATAGCTATTTTCTTCCTTGCCAAGATATTTTCCATAGCTAGGGAATATGTGTTTAATTCACTGCCTATTTCTGCTCACACAAACATCAAATGCAAAACCTTCAACTGCCTTCTATAGGATGAATAACAAGCGAGTAATGTTTAAGTATGTAGGATTATATAACATTATATAAATTATATAAGAATAAATGTGTATTTTAAAAATCTGTGTCTAATACTCCCAGATCCTTGTGTGCAAGAACTTAGTAAACAAATCTCAGTGCATCATCACCCTAAGGAAAATGTTTAAACAGCATCAAGAATTCCTTGACCTGTATTGGCTTTACTAGGAGAATGGTTCTTGAGCCATGTGTCCTAGGGTAGGGACAATACAGTAGCACTGGCAAACATAGTAATATGTGTCCATTTAGAGTTTATTCAATGGAAGCAGCACAAAAATTCCCAAGTTCTCACGAATTTGACTGCAAATGTTACTTGTCTATGTCTCCTTTTCCTGCAAAATAGCAACATATATGGTGAAGAGAGCTTTACAATAGAGAAACAAGTGACATGAATAGGTATTTTGCTATTGATTGCAATATAACTAAGATTTCTGCCATGGTATTTTGTCATCTGTTCAATACAATCAATATCATATGGAAGCTATGTCTGCCTTAGCAAGCAGAACGGACCAAGAATGTAGACAGAGATAAATGGTTCTTGAGAGCTAACATTCTCTTTTAAAGAGCTTTTTATTTACTATTAGACCAGCTCTACTCTGGTCCCATAGCATGAATACTTGTTTGTGGTTGGTGTGCAGTAGGTGTGCCTCTGGAGCACATTTTCCAGTCTATTTCCATGCAAAATGAATTCATCTTGGCACTCGGAAACCTCGGCGTGCTGCAAGCCAGAGCTACTGGGAGATCTACGCTCTTGATCTGGACTAAAACACTAACGTACTCAGCGCACCTCTACTCCGGGAATGCTTCTTGTCTGAAACAGAATGAGAAAGTGAAGGATCACACAAAAAGTGAAAAATAAAAAAACACTCAGACGTCAAAGACCTGCTATTCAGGTTCACCTCAAGTTTTGAAACTGAAAGATTAGTCCATGTCTATCAAAATTCGTATGATAGTTATTGCAGGAGAAACATAGCTAAAAAAACTCCTTGCTTCACTCACATCAGCTAAAATTGTCCAAAAAATATTCAAAAAATAACAATTTATATTTGTAACATGTTTTAGAAGGAAAGCTGAAAAAAAGAAATAAAGTATAAGCATTTAATTTAAATAAATTACTTAATGAAATTGTTAAAGGTGTGTTTAAAAAACTGAAATATTGTTTTGAAATGAATCTCTACTTTTTTTTTTTTCAAATGTTTTGGGTCTGGTACAAGAAATATTCTCTTAGATCTGTAAGAATTTTTACTTTTTTTAAGAGCATTTATTATTACAAATACCTGCCTTTTAGTTTAGCTTAAAAAAACCAACTACAAATTAGCAGGGGGTTCAGACATTTTTCATTGTGCTAATTCATACTTCTTTCTAACTCTTCCAGGAGTTGGAAATGCAGAAATAATTCAAAAAAGAAAAACATGGAGTTGTTGTAACAGAGCTGTGGTTGTAGCAGTATTTTGATTTGCCATAAGGAAAAAAAAATCCAAGTAGGAAACAAACTTTTTTTTTGTTATGTTGTTAGAAGACTTCTGGTTTAACACTTGGTATTAATATGCAGCTCACTCTATATTATGCAAAAAGCAAAATATCCTTAGGGAGACCTGAGTACAACCAGGGCAGGTTTTGGCTAATAGGCATTCCTTATCTGTTTGTATGATTTTTATTTTTTTCCTGTTTTTATTAGAGAACTTCATATTAGACAAATCACATTGCATGCTATCTGGTCCCTCTCCTGTATCAATGATTAATTCTAACAGTGGAAGTTTAAAGCAACAAGTAAAATACGATAAACAATATCTATCACCATATAGGGAGCTTGGCTAAAAGCTTTCTGTCACCATTAATAATACTGTTTGGTTTTCAGCCTCCCCATTTATTGCATTAGTGGCAGAGGTAAAATACTGCAAGAAGTAAACAACTTTCAGTGGTGCTACCTGGGAAAACTTGGCCGCTAGATGAGGATACTTTAGACTTCCTCTAGACAGTTATGTGCGTAGTCTGATGAAAAGACCTCAGAGGGAGTGCACATGCAAAAAATACTGATGTTAACTAACTCACACTGTTTTTCTTGTGTTATATTGTATGACAAGATGCCTCACACTATACCATCCACATCTTGCCTCCTAAGTTTATATCCTTTGTCCAGAAGTACCTATTTTACGCATTACTATTTCATCTTACAGAGAGTTTGAGTGACGTGCAGTTAAAAAGTTTTCAACTATGGACTCGAAATTTGAAGATATTATTACTCACAAGTTAACCTGTGTTCAGGGAAGAAATAAAATAATATGCTTAATCTTAGGCAAATAAACAGACCCATTGTCATATACTTGTCTGTTAAGTGAAGCACAAACTAATGCGCTATGGTGGAGTGAGACCAATCTGAGTCCCACAGCCATGTAAAATAACTAGAATCCACATTCTGCATTTACACAAAATCTTTAGAAAATTTCTACAGAAACAGTCTTTGGTCATTTTTTACTGAGCTGTAAATACAGTGGTGAAAATAATATTTCTTTTTCACTTGTCAGCATATATGAAAAGTTTCACAGAACTTCTAACGTATTTTTCTCCTAATTATCTAAGTAAAAAAAAAAGGTAACTGTAAGAGAAAAATAAACACATTTTAAAATATCTGAGATCTATAGATAAACTGCTTTGAAGAGTGGTAGAAACACGACAAATTATTTAAACTAATTTTAATGTCTCTAAACTATTGTAGAAGTTTGCACTTGCACAAATTTCAGGGGAAAAAAATAATGACTGAGTTTCATGTATAAGTTTAATACCTTCCAAACCATTTTTTTCAAATAATCTATGCACCTAATAAAATATGCTTCTCTATGAATAGAACTGCAACTGTCCAAAATGTGTTGTTATGTCACCACATAGCTTAGAAGTTATTTTATAATACTTTTGTGTATTTTATGGATAGAAGTTATGTTTCCTAGGAGTATGATTATTTTATCTTAAATCCATACAGCTGAACAGGGCAGCAGGGGCGTAGGGGGGTTTGGGGAACCAAACCATAAGACATTCCTACAATGTCTAGAACTGTAAGTATCTTGTCTTGAAAGAGATTATAATGAACTAAAGATTATTTTAATATGCTGCTAATACATTCCTAATATGTTCACCTTCATTTGGTGATTAATATTAATTTGTTATTGAGAATTTTGGGAAATTACATATCCTTTTTATTTAGCAGTCACAGGACTGTTCCTGGCTATTTTGTTCTGGAGCATTAGTGAGGGATGACTTTCACACCGTGCTTTCAGCAGTCTCTGTCCCTCTATCTTGCTCACATACCCGTCCATACAGGTATGTGCATAAAGCTAAAAGACACACCAAACTTACTTCCTTTCTACATTTGAACTGAATTTAAACCACTGATGTGTCTTTTCAAGGCACGTTACCTCTAACCCAGGAGAGAAAGGGGAAGGTGCCACTAAAGTTTCCCCTAACACGTATATATGTTTATGTATTTGTGTGTGTGTTTTTTTATGTACATCAATACAGAGAAGTAGAATTTAGGCAAGCATTTTAATTTGTACAAAACTGCATAAAGAGAACCTGGAGTAACAGAAACTGTACTACTGCAGAAATCTCCAGTTATATCAGTATTATAGACATCGCTTAAAAATTTACTTAAGGGGTTTTTTTGATTCCTACAGTAACAAATTGCTTCACCATATTAGTGGAGTCGGTATTTTAGCTAATGGTTAGACTTCCCTTTGGATGTTAAATTAACACAAAGTGATTTAAGTCCACTACTAAAACTCGTATCATGAGCCTAAAGCCTGGCTCTGGTAGTAAAGTGTTAGTTAATATGCAGAAAAAGATATGCATTCCCTTGCCTCAGAGCTAGGATGGCTTCTTATCCAATGTTTTGTTGTTTATCAATCTCATTTCTTCCATATCATCTTTGTGACACACACACTTTGTATATGCATGCAAAAAATAGGTCATATAGACACCCCTTAGCTAATATTTCACACTGCTTCATTCCCAGTTACACAGAGAGATGTAGACATCCACACTGTAATTTGAATATATAACATTGTGTATTTGATAAGAAATATAACTCTCAATCTGATGTAGAATTTAATTCTTCACTAGGCCACGGCTGGCTTTAGAAGATGAAGAGAAACTCTTTGGAAATATGTGTTTCTTCAGACTCTCAACACCTCACAACAGCACTCTGAGAAATGCCTTCATGAGGTGCAGGAGCACTATTTTCTTCATCTTACCTGCACAATGAAGGAGGTCGTAATTCCTTTAGAAGAGGGAAACGTTAATATCAATACAAGCAGCTGGTTAGAGTTGGTAGAAAAGCTGTGCTGAGTCCAATTTAGATGTACAATTAAATGCAGTTGGTAAGATAGTCTTACCCTAATGGAGAAACCTGGATAATGACATGGAGAAACTTCAAATTTTGAAGGATTAAATAAAATGTCAGTAATAATGATTGTAGTGGTGGACCTAATATACTGACAAAAGGTAACATCAAAATAAAAGTGGTTCTTCAGAAATGTATATCTATAATGTATAAAGAAACAAGAGACAATAAAACGAAACAATAATTTTGGGGGTAAAATCACCTGTGGGGGATGGGATAAAATAAATTTGGGCATACTGGGAAATTGATAGGAGTTTTGTTCATCCCGGAATCAAATCTGGACACTAATAAGGATAATTACTCTGTCATTGCAGAGATACACATTACAAAGAATTATCCTGTCATGAGGAAAAACAATACTAAAGGCAAATCGTATTGACACATCTCTCTGAAGAGGTATTGCTGTTAACCATCAGTGCCTTCAGTGTGTGGCATTTAATTTGTTTTAGCTGAGAAATAGAATGCAGTTAATACTCATCAAAGTTCAGAATTCCAAAAAGACAGAACTTCATCTAAACTAACCTCAGCGAGGAGTACTTCCGAGCTCCTGACTCTGGAAATAGGCCTTGGCCATCTTCCAGGTGTATGAGGGCAAAACCTTGGCACACATTTGCTCTCTTCCCTTGCTAAACATTGATTTTGGTGAGGAGGAAATCTGGGCATGAGTCAGGAGAGAGAGGCACCTCCTCTGACACCGTGCCCTATCTGATGATCAAGCAACTGGGACTGCAGGCACTGCACCGGGTGCGCAAGCTGCTGAGTTTGGATTCAACCCAAGGTAACTATTTAGGGAGGCCAACAGAACTAGGGGATTTGATTTTGGAGGCAGCCTGGAATGTCTCTGTGTCAAATCTGGTAAAGCTATCTGGAACCTGTATGCCAGGCAAGGAGAAAAAAAATGTTGTAGAAAAATTTTCCAGATGTAACTGGAAGAATAACCATCTTGAAAATTACATTAAGCATAAGTAGGGAGCCTACAAGGAATGGAAAAAAAGGACTGATCACCAAAGAAAACCATGATTTTGAAGTCAAGAAATGCAGGTCTAAAGTGAGACTTGGCAAAAGTGGGACTTGCTAAATGTCAGACTGAACCTTACCTCATAAAGGAAATCAGACTAAACAGTTAAAGTTTTCTTCAGGTATGTGCTTAGATGCAGAAAAAGGCAGGAAGTTGAAAGACGTTGCAGTGAAGATGAGATACATGAAAGCTCCACTTTTGGTTTGGTCAGTTTATATTTGGCCAAAAAAAAAATCTAAACATTGTTTCACTTTTCAATAAAACTCTTGTCTTTGAATGTGGGATTACTCGCTCAGAAGCTAGTAGGAAAGTAGATGTTTCCAAGCAGAGTGAACATTATACCTGAATAATTTATTAAGCTCAAATGAAGGTTATTCAGATAACTTGCAGTCTCACAAATTTGGAAGAATAGGTGACGAAACCCAAATTCATATAGTAACTTGCTGGGATATCCCTATTAGCCTGGTGGCAGTCATCATATCAGGAGCACACAAATGCAGTATCTGCATTAAGAACAGTCCTAGCACCTACAGGATCCTTTAACCTGACCTCAGCAGAGCAAATTTCAGTGAAATTATGTCCGAAGGCTTCAAAGACCATGTAATACAGATTTGTCACAGGTAAATTATGTCAAAATAGATAATGATGCTTATTTTGGGCTATTTTAAAAGAGGTAATGTGAACCTCAGCACAGCAATCCGTACATTACAACTGCAAAAAAAAATTACCAAAAAGACTTGGATTGACAGAAGAATAGTACGGTACAAGAGGGACAACCTATATGGTTACCAACACTGGGCTGAGAGACAAAGTGTGGGGCCAGAGGAAAGCTACTGCAGAATCACCTAAAGAGAGAGAGTGTGGGGGGTTATTAATCCTGTTTAATATTTCCGGACTAAGAAACAAACAATATGACTATAACAGGAAAGAAAGTAAATGAAAGAGACATTGGGGCTATTCATAAAGACTCACTTGACTCCAGTGGAACTGAATTCTCTGGTATCTTCCTATGGAAAATGACAGATGAACTCTGCCAAGCAAAATTCCTATTAGGTATTGAGGCTCTTCCTCCTACTTGATTTCTAGATAAACTGTTCTCCTTCCCTTGGCTAGAGATGCGGCCTGGGAAGACTAACCTCGATAGGATAAAGCTGGTTTCTGCATGCATTTCTGTTGCTACATTTTCCTTCTGTGCCTTCCACTTGCATTGTCAATACATTGTAGGATTATTATACAGGAAAAACAAAATGACATTGAAGACTGAAGTAATAGAAATAAGGTGAAATCCGATAGCTCAAAATTCAATAGCTACATTGCTTTTATAATCTGGGAGACCACTTTTAAATAACTAAGGGGAGAAGGACCTCAGCGGCCAGCAGAAGGGTGGACTAGTAGATGTAATCTTGAGATATATAGGTAGAAGTATTTACACAGCAGCAGACATTTAGGAGATGTCCTCCAAAACACTGCATACAATTCTGGTCACTCACATTTAGAAAGAAAAATTTAAATAGAAACAGGCTAGAAATGGCTTATGGGAAAATCAGGAAGACAGAGAAGTAGCAAGATAAAAAGAGCCTAAAATTTTGGCTTATTTACCCTAGCCAAACAAAGTTTGAGGCGAGAAGTGATTGCCATGTATAAATATATTAGAGAAGTAAACAGCAAGGAAGAGAAGACACTATTCAAACTAAAAGACGTTACTGGCAAAGGAACTAATGGGTATAGACGAGCTATTAAAAGCTTTAGGATATAAATTAAATGGTGCCTGATCATTAAAGCACTGTAATTCAGAAGCCAAATTCTGATAGGAGTAGAGGAAAGAAAATACACAGCTGTTTCTGAGAGGGCAGCTGGACACTTCATTAAATAGTGGTATGTGGAAACTCCCATGGTAAAGGGAAGACTGAAAGATGCGAGGTGTCGCAGCCAGCCCAAAATAGCTTTTCTCTCCTAGACATCCTCTCTGTTTTGAGGGTGCAGCGAGACTTGCTCCAGCTGCAACAAGAATATTGGTGTTAACTAGAAATGAAAAAATGAAACCTGGGCTTGATACCCTCTATCCTGATATAAAAGAGATCTGAAAGAACTAGTATGAGAAAATCCAAGTGTTACTGAGAAACTTGCTGGGTCTGTGGTACCTTTCAGCAATGGAGAGCACAGCTACAGTGCTCCAAGCCCCCTTGGCAAATCCACCCATGCTTCCAACCCATGGGCTTCAACCTATCTGTACAGGCTTTCAGCCTATCTGTACTGCTTTCCGAGTGGCTTGCTCACTATGCTTTGTTTTATCAGTAAGTTCTGTAATCCATTAAAGAATCAGTCTGGGTGTGCATAAATTTTATGGTTATCATACCAAGAATTTTTCAGAACTGAATGCTCTCATAATAGACATGACATGTACTAACAGAGCAGAGAACTAAGAAAGTTGTGGGCCTTAAATAACTTGAACTGGAGAATCTTTCACACTTCAGCCTCAGTAGAAAACAGAGAAAGAATCATTCAAAATAATTAAGCTTTGTCACTTTGGTTTAGTTTTAATTAATTAAAATTAAGACATAAAATCCCTATGGCCTTTGAATTTTTTATTATTATTATGTCAGAAATTATCTTTAATTGTTCCAGGTGAATAATACTACAATTGTCTCCTTTTCTTATGGTTGTAGACTACTAGGCAAATTGGCTTCTAGCCAATAGTAAGTATTTTTATTTTACTCCAGCCTCAGAGTGGTAGAACAAATCAAGCTTCAAATTTTAATGCTACTCCATTTGTTGTTTATATTTAAATTTCATATATTGCATGTTTGTGGTGTTTTTTTCCTTTACTACCTTTTTGGCAGCTCTTAGAAGTAATTCAGGTCTTTTTTTAACCTTATGAAATGCATTAGCATAAATACCACATACAACATATTCCTTTATGGTGCATAAAGAGAGGCATGTACAATAAGATTTGAAAATCTGATATATTTGCAAGGAAAAAAAATCAATGTATTAATTATATCTCCCCCAAGACTGTTTTCTTATGTAACCCTTATCCTATAGCCTAGCTTGATTCCTTATAGTTCATTGGCCCATTTGGTAAATTCACAAACTTTGGCAGAGGTGTAACTTGATAATTAAAAAGTATGTTATCTCTTGCCAGCTTGTTATAGCCAAGTGTAAGCTGAACGCTAGCTTTCCCTAATCCCATCAACCCAGTCTGTAGGAAGGGTCAGGGGTCAGTAACTGCTTCTAAAAACACTGTTCAATTGAATCCAAACAAGCTCTTACCTACTAAGCAGCTGCTCACAAACAATTCCGAATCTGTCCTCATTACCAATTGTTAGGGGCTCCTGTTGCAAGAAAAGCCCTGTTTTGAATAGGCCTCTAATGCACCACTAAGTCTTCATCTGATAGGCTAAGATCTAAAGTCAGCAATTTTTTTTTACTTTTTTTTTTCTCCTAGCACAAAGAGAAAAAATTGGAAACCAGCTAATACTGGCCTCTGTATCTACTGGCTCTGGCAGAAAGCAAGATGTTGATTTTCAAAACGCAGTGTTGTACATCAAGGAGGACTTCTAGGAACTGGGAAAAAAAAGAATAAGCAACATAATCTATGGAATACTGTGAAAGGCATAAACTGTTTTTCAGTGACTGGTGGAACAAAACTGTCTGTGTTTGGAGAGAGAGCTGTAGTATACCACATAGGGAAATTTGTATTCAAATATTTTAGTCACTATTGGAGATGAGAGCAACATCATTATGTCCTGTGGTCAGATCTAGTTTTGCTAATTATTGAAGGGATACTCGTCCTGGTGCCAGGACTTGTAGACTTTTTTATTTTGTTCTGCCATGTCACATATCTAGGAGCTAGAAATGGCTTTGGAAGGATTAGGTGAAGATGTTAGATACCTGAAAACCCGCAGAAGGGGAAATTTTTACCTAAATTATAGCTTGATGCCGCATGTAAAAGCAGATGTGTGTCCTGATTTGAACATGCATAGATTTATTCCTGGGAGCTTGTTAAAATAAATATCTTCTATTATTAAAAAAGAAAAAATCTTGCATCAGTGACCAGTTATTGCAACAGATGGTAATATCCTGAAATTGTGATATATAGGGTACCTTCGCAGCTGAAAACTGGGAGCCTTGTAGTAGTCTCACTGGTTTCAGTGGGGGCAGAATCATATCCTCTCTGAATGCTCTTCTTTTTTTTTCTTTTTTTTTTTTTTTTTTTTTTTTAAAAAAGAAAAAATCTTGCATCAGTGACCAGTTATTGCAACAGATGGTAATATCCTGAAATTGTGATATATAGGGTACCTTCGCAGCTGAAAACTGGGAGCCTTGTAGTAGTCTCACTGGTTTCAGTGGGGGCAGAATCATATCCTCTCTGAATGCTCTTCTTTTTTTTTCTTTTTTTTTTTTGTCTTTGTCTTTTAAATTTGGTTGCTTGTTTAAAAATCTTTTTTTGGACAGCCATGGAAATTAATTACAAGACCATCAGAAGCTTACAAATGAGAGGCTGTGCAGGGGTACCTCACCAGCACCAAACCTCTGGCACAATCCAGTCCTAACATCAGCTTGGTGAAAATGTCTGCATGCCAGTGACTAGGAGAATGAGGTTTTCCATCCCTCCTCTTATTCCTGAGGTCAGTGGCTTTCACAAGCCTGACCTCTGGAGCATCTTAGCTCCCTTTCCCTAAGGCTGACCAGCTGTTCTGGCCAGGAAAGTAAAGTACACAAGATAAAAATTAATGACGATTTCCTGAATCAGGTGCAGAGTTCTACTACAACAACCCGTGCAGAGAGCTTAGGTGCTTTATCCCCTTTTATGTCCCTGTGAAACTGTGTGACAGTTCTCCTAAACTTATATCACAATTCTGGAAGTTGTGAATATCACAATTCTTTTTCTGGGCTGTTTCTTGTTTTGCTTTCTGCTGTGAAGATCACAGATTGTTAAGGGAGTGGTTGATTTTCATTATTCTCATTGTTACAGATAGATAGAAGAACAAATGTTTTAGGTAACTTTACCAAGGCAGTGCAAATTAAAGAGAGTTGTTCTGCAGAGCAAGAGAACAGCTCTTGTGAATATTCTGATGGAAGTTTCTGCACACGTTTGAATTGCACATCAGATGCTAGTACAAACATTGGTTTTCAGATACATGCAACTTATTAAATGATAAGTGAAATGGCTTTAGAAATAGACATTATTAGAAATACACCACTGAACCACATTTTTAGTTTTAGTTGAAGCCTTAAGGATATACAAATTCCATTTAAGTGATATAAAATTATCTGACTTCCAGAGGCAATAGTCATATGCAGTATGTAAGAGGACTCAGTATATTTGGATAATATAGCTAATAATTTAAACAGCAAAAACTGAAGCTAAAGATGAGATTCACTGTTTTCCAGCAGCTGCGGTTATACATTTGTGCACTACTGGGCTGGTTGTCTCTGCACTCTCAAACTCCTCCAGCCTCCACAGAACCCTTTCTATGGGTTCATTCTATGGGACTCCTTAAAGACTATTTTTCTAGGTGCTTTGGATGTTGTCTTTTTTATACACTCCCTCAAAAGCAGAGAGGAGAGTGATGCCAAGGTCTGAGCTTCCCTCTATGCTGTTTTATCACTGTCCAGGCTCCCTTGCTGACTCCCCTCTGACTCACTGGCGATACACTCATTATCCACTTTGGCAGGCAGGCATTCAGCTATTCCTTCGGAAATTAATTTACCCAGTGGATTCTGCTTCCAGAATAAGGAAACCATAAAGTAATCCAAATGATCACACTGCTAACTTTGAAAACGTCAGCACTAGCCGTCAGTGAAGTAAGTTTGTAGTCTCAGCACATCTCTCAAGGGTAGGTATTTAAATACCCAAAACACCATCCAAAACTAGCAAGCTTTTGAGGCTGAAGACAAAGGGGTGGGATTACCCTTTCCTCCTGCCAGGAAAGACATTGTGGAGCTGCAGTTCCCTTCTGCTCCCCACTTGGTTACCTGGTTTTATGCAGAGTGGAGGGAAACGGGCTCAGCCCCCAGTGAAGGGAAATGGGCTCAGCCACGGGGGCTTCAGCCTATGATATCTGTCAGAGGCAATTCCCGCAGCAACGTCACATTTATGGACTGGTTCTATTTGCATTCTCCCTCAAAAGGGGGAGCACTGCAAAGATGCAGATTTTGAATGTGGCTTAAGATAAAATTTTTTAATTGATCTTACCTACTAAAAAAAATTGGCAGAACAAGTCATTTTTGTTATTGGATGTGAAAGTGGTTTAGATTCAGGAATTCATGGGATTATATTCTAAAAAATATTCTTGGGATTTTTTTCTTTTTTTTTCTCTTGCTTTTCTTTTTCCCATGGATTTCTAAACATGCCTGCCTTCCCCATTCCTAATTGTCTCCCTGGAAATGTTTAGCCAAATTATGCTTTCAGTCACCCTTGTTTAAATCCAAAGTAGCTCTAGTGAGTTTAGAGGAAGAAGGCCAGATTTATATCAGTACAACTAAGAAGAAAATTTTACTCTAGGGTTCTGCTATACTGTTTTGCTGTTTATAGGAAAGGTCTGATCAAAACACGATTTGAAGTTCTCAAAGAGATTTTCTTTGTAAATCAATACCCTAGCAAATCTAGTCAGTTAAAAAAAAAAAAAAAAGGAAAACCAAAAAACACAAACCCCTACCCCACTTTATTTTCCTGACTCTGTTTGAAAAAAAAACCCCCAAAAAAATTAGGAAATAAAAAAAAAAAAAAAAAGGAAAACCAAAAAACACAAACCCCTACCCCACTTTATTTTCCTGACTCTGTTAATCTCTTTTCTCTGAATGTTTCTCTTTGTTTGGTTTTGAGTCCTAAATAACAGCAACTTGCCTGGGCTTGATTTAAAACTAACAATGACAGTCTAAGGCCTTCTGAAAAAGGGTTAACCACAGACCGCACACTAAAGTGTCTGCTTAAAAAAATAAGTCTTTAAATCACTTTATGTTTAAGGGAATTTCTTTGCACCCTTCCCCCTTTCCAAAAAAAAAAAAAAAAAAAGAAAAAAGAAAATCTCAGTCAGATGTCAGTGACATCAGATACAGCACACAGAATTTAACTACACTCAGGAGAATTTCTTTGCACCCTTCCCCCTTTCCAAAAAAAAAAAAAAAAAAGGCGAGACCATCTTAACTGTAAGAGCAAGTTTATTCAGGTGGTATGAATCAGACAGGGCTCACTGATGCAAACTATAGCCTCAGAAAGCACAGCGGGCTCTGAGCCTCACAGGGCTGCCCCACGAAAAGAAGCATAACAAAAACCAGAGAAGAACAGGCCTGCAGTAATCTCCTTGCCCTGGCTAGAAATCAGGGGTGAAGGAAAGCTGCCCTCTCATTATGGTTTTGGTCTCAAGGTTAGAATTAGACCCTTAGGGTAAGCAGCTGTCAATTAGAGATAACTCCGACCAATGCTGTCTGAAATCTTGGACTTATCTCCTAGCAACTCCCCTTCTTTCAAGGCAGAAACCCTCCACTCTGCCATCAGCTCAAGAGTCATCCTGAAGACAGTGAAATAACCTTTTCAATTTGGGCAGATGCATAAAAAATCCAGCTTCCAGAGCCTGCGTGAAGCCTGCATGACATTTGACTGAGGCCGGGTTTTAATCTAGGCTGATTATATATTTGCTTTGTTTTCTACATTGCCAATGTGGAGAGCTGATTTTATTTAAAGAGCGTTCTCAGATAATGCCTACAAATTCAGCAGGGTTTAGGCACATGGTCATTTGCTCAGAGAGGCACAGGGTTTATCATGTTTGTGCATCTGCTGGTGCACCTTTCCTTCACACTGTCCTTTACACCGAGAGAAATTTGCCAAGAGTTGAGAATTAGGAGTGGCCATGGTTACAGCAGCAGCTCTGGAGTCCTCTATCTCGCGTGGCAAGGTATACAGAGAACCAACAAGCATAAATCCTGTTAAGAAAAGCACAAGATTACGCACCATTTGTGTAGGAAGCATGACAGAATTTGAGGGGGAAGTTTAAGACACCAAAAGCCACCTCTACCGCTGTTTTGGGGGTTTACCATTCATTATTTTTTTTAGATCCATAGTAATTTCTTTTGCTAACCTGATGGAGGGTCTGAAAGGAGAGGGAGAGGGGGATCAGAATGAGGAGGAGCAGGGAAGGAGAAAAGGGGGTGCTCACAGAAAAATAAAGGGGGGGTTTGAGGGGGGAAGGAGCTCGTCTTTGATTCAGTTGGGGTCCGTGTTCACAAAGAGATCACTCAGAAATTTTGTACAAATGGCAGGAGCAGAATGTGAGCGCAATGAGGGGCCTAATGCAGGCACTTGTCCTGTAATCAAAGATTCAGCTCAACATGAGTCCTTTGTGAGACAACAGCATCATTCTCCACCCGGGCTAACCCCTGAATGCAGAGCAGCTCTCTCAAGCAAGGCAGGCAGGATGAGCCTCGCATTTCTTTGTCTTGTTTGGAAAATCTGATTTTTTTTTTCTATTCCTCATTTATTTCTCTTCTAAAGAAAACATTTTTCGATATGCTTGTAGTAAGCCAGAGGATGTTTGCGTGAGTGGAGGCACTCTCAGGGCGAGGAGAGAAGCAGATGGGCTGACATGGAGCAAGGGCAGCTCCAGCCTGCAATGGGTGAGAGAGTGCAGAAAAATGGCTGACATTTCCACGCTAGCGAATGCATGATGGGCGTCTTCCTCTGCGTAAGCACAATTCCCCCTTCCTCAGGCTGTAGCATTCCTACATAGATGAAATGTACAGGGATTCCTTTTCTTCCTTCTTTAAGCTATTTGGCATTAGAATTTCTCCATCTTTTAAAACACTCTTATTTTTTTAAAAAATGTACCATTTTATTGAAATGAAACAGAGAATTTCAGTCTGGGTAAATAGACTTTTTCAACCGGGTTACATTAGAAATCTCTCCTTTTTTTTTTATTTGCAAACTGTGTTTCTGCATATATATATTTAATTCTACCGTAGAAAAATATTTTAAGGTTAAATAGAAAAATATAAAATAATATTTATCTGCTTCCTGAAATTTTTGCTCTGTCTGAACATTACGTGATGTGATGGGGTATAATCTATTTCTTTCAGAATTTGGCTCTTGAGCACAGGAAACAATATGCAGAGATTTGCAATCCTCAAAGCTTTACACAGAAAGAATACAAAAGAATACAATTAAAGAATCGCCATGCAGAAAGTGAACATAATACTAAGCAGTCCAGTTGAACATTTTGTTGTTCTGAGGTTACAGCAGCATAAACCAGCATGGCATTGTGTCAGGGAGGCAGGTCCCAAATTCTTAGGAATCCCATTAATTCTTTGCTTTCTTCATTTGCTAAGTGCCTATCTCTATAGAGAACTGACTGCTACCTCTAGCACTGCTAAAGGTATTTGTTGAAAAGGCTACCCAGAACTGGGCTCAAGCCTACATTCCTTGCTGATATCACAGGGAGTCTTGGAAGCAAAAGGCTGAGTGTTTAAATTTCAGATACTCTTGTATTAGACATAAACCTCACATGAAACAATTAGAAATGGCAACATTACTGTTTTAGCATACAATGTAAAGTTTAAAATATTGCCGAACACCTGGGGACAAAGTAAAAAGGAAAAATGTAGTTTCAATAATAAACTTTATGGTATAAACTTAAATGTAAAAGATGATAGAAAATACTACTGATAAGGTAATCCTACTGTTGACGTAACTGAACATGTATTTGTGATATCTGTTTCATATGTAGCATCATCTTTTTTCGTGATTCTCCAAAACACTGTTTCAATTCACCTGTGTGCTGTATCTGTGTCAGTCAGTGTGTGTGTATGTGTGTATTTGTGTGGGCATATATCCCTCAGGTACCTTCCAGCTGCAGATTTGGGAAGCCTAAACTCTGTATTTTTCTGTCTGCTCGTGCATGCACTTGCTGTTACCTACCTTTTCGTATCCCATACATCCAAATCACAGTGAAAGCCTAGTTGCACAGTTATGACCTAAGGCTTTATCAGATTTCTATTATTTTATGTTTGTACACGTATTCAGATTTATACTCGTCAAAAGTGAGCAAGTGTAAATCCCCAATGGACTCTTTTTTTTTTTCCTTCTTATTGCAGACCTATGTTTCCAATTTCATATTATAAATTTGCCACATTGTATCAGATTGCAAAAAGTTTTGCTTTTTCAGACTAGGCCTGGCTTTGATTCTCGGCCTGATGTAATCACTACCATACCCCTTCTTGCTGGGGAATAAAACCAGAGAGAGCCCTGCAGCTTTGTGGCCCTACCGGGCTGCCCTGGGCTCTGTCCTGAGAGCTTCCAGTGTGATTCAGCACCCCGCCCCTATTCAGCGACCGAATAAGAATGTGCTTAAGTGCTTTGTGCTTCGAAAACATGCTTAAACGCTTTGTTGAATTGGAAACTAATTAAATGACTGAAAGTTCAAACTTAATATCTCGGTGTGAGGAATGTGTGAATTTTCCCACAGGAAAGAATAGCATGTTCTGAAAATATGGCCAAAAAGATTTTGTTTGTTTCATTGGATTTGTTTTGGTTTTTATCCTTAGGAAACAGGGTATAATCAATCTACAGGGCTTTCCCTTCCAAATAATCTAAAGTATTTTTAAAAATGTATGCAAGAAAAATTGAAAGCAAAACAAAAATTTACAATTTCAGCAAACTAATTTTGTGGTTAAAGTTATGTTTTATTTCTGAAATCTAGAAATGCTACTTTGTGAGGGAGGTTTATTTCCTTTTCTTAGATGTTAATCTTTACATTTTTATCCAAGTGCCTCACAGAAGGCTGGCAAAGTTCCAGAATAACAGCTGGAAGTGAGAAGGAATGAAAAAGTATATCATAGAAATTCAAATGAGAAACAGGATATACATTTTTAATGGGTATGGTTATCACTCATTTGAACAAATTATAAAGGAGGGATTGTTTTTCAGATTTCCAGATGTCTTCAGCTCTACGTTAAATGCCTTTCCAATAGACAAATACAAGCGATTAACTTCACAGAATGTCTGTGGGTTGAAATTCAGACAAAGATAAAATGGTACATTCTGGTCTTCAGAGCTCAAAGAATTGGAGATAGGAAATTCTGGAATCCTGGGCGTAATCTCATTTGGTGTACCTTCTTTGGTACTTCTTTTCCTGTCCTGAAGAGCTACTATTTTTTTTTTTCAAATGTGTGTTTGGTTTTTGGCTTTTTTTTTTCCCTTCTGTTGTCTATGTCCAAGAAACCATATACATAACATCAGAAAGGGTGACTGTTAAGATCAAATCTATTGACATAATTAACTTATTTGCAAACAGTTTCATGTATTTTTGTCTGAGTCTGCGTTCTTGCATGCACCAAAACTACCCTGATTCAGCTCCTTGTGAATTAGGGTGTGCAGCAAATAAAGGAACAATTATCTAGTCCAAACATATTTGCATTCTTAATATGGTGCACACATTCAGGCAAGTGGCAATTTGCATGAAAACCATGAGCCAAATTCAGTTCTGACAGTAGCAGGCATACAGTAACAGGCATAACTTTATTCAAATCAGACAAGTAGCAGGCATTTACAAGGGGCAAGAATAGGTGCTGTGTACTTGCTGTATGTCCACGCCTCAGTATAATGGATTGAAGTTGCTCAAAACTTCACATTTTCCCTAGATGGACCGGAGCTTATCAAAACTAAGTGCACCTTTCAGCTGCAAGTTTGTATATACATGCACTAGTTGGTAAGATTCAAAGCTTACTTGTATACCTAGGTTTCAGAGTGGATGGTAAGTGTACATTTTAAAATTATCCTTTTTGCAAGCTTTTGTAACAGGGGTTAGCTGAGAAGCAGCATGCCAGGATGCCTCTGGCCACCTTCAAAGCATCCTTGTAAACTCAGTCACAAGCAGAAATCATTTTGTCCAAAGTATTAGCATTTTTTTTAAATGCTCACTTTCTAAGTGTTCTTACTAATACTTTAATGGTGGTTGTATACCCCAGTGCTGTGGAGCCAGCTGATGTGTCTTACTGTGTTTCAGGCGAATGTTGTGAGGAATCCACAGCAATTAGTTGTTCATGCCTCTGCTTTCCCGTTTTGTGCCTTCCCTTTCATGTATCAGATGTTTGTAAGTTTTCCATTAGACATTTCCTGCTTCTAATAGATGTTTGTGAGGCTTTTGCTTTGAGCTATCAAGGCTCCAATTTGTGCTGAGATGTTTGGTTTTGTCTTAGGGCTGAGGGGTCTTTGTACTCCTTTCTTCCTAGAAAACATTATAATCTGGAAAAAATAAATAAATTGTACTTTGCAAAAACCGAATATGACTCCTTTATCTAAATGGCATGGTTTGCACATGTGTCTTTTGTCAGCAGATCACTCCTAAAATAAAAGCACTTAAACTGCAGTTTCTGCCAACTTATCAGACACCAATTGGTGACTACATATATGTATTGCAGTTTCTAAAGACAGCTTTATACTTCAGGGTTTTCATCTTCTTTGCCCTGTTGGTTTTTTGGGGTTTTTTTCTCTTTTTAATTTGAAACGGTGACTGATTTCTTTTTCTGTTTCCACCAGCTCGATGTGCTGTATTTAATAAGTAAGTAGCTTTAGCTGCTTTTGAAAGAAGAAAGTACCTCTTAAAAAGTGTTTCAGATGAGCATTGCCCACTGTGAACTGGCTGTCAAAATTAACAGGAAAGGCATAATTAATTCCCTAAGAGTAATACACGAAAACTAGCTTAAATTTTACAAAACCACTTCTGACATGTTTAAATACTTAAATAAATGTGGTGCTGATCTTTTAATCCCCTCTTCCATGTTTTAACAGTGGAGCGGCATACTCGGGCACTAAGGCAGCCCCGGCCTCTCAGAAAGTGTTTTTGCAGAGAGGCGCTATCTGTCATCCCACCATTCACGTGGTACCAAGGTTTCTGGATCTGTATTTTGCTTATCGAGTCACCAAACCAACGAATCATCAAAGGAAGCCGTCAATTCACAGCACATCACCCATGCTTTGAACCTCGAAATTATTCGAACATTTCGGAGTTTTATTTATTAAGGTCAAGACTGGATTTGAATTGGCAATGAAGGAAGGGGAGTGGTGAGGGGAGCTGAGGATGGCTGCTGACTCAAGAAACCTGCTGGGACTTTGTGGCCTACTGCTAGGCAACAGCCCATCCCCACCGCAGCAAACATACGACCACAAAATGAATGACCTCATCTACAAATCAGCTATTTGATATGCAGATCGGACTGCAGTCCTCTTCAATAATACAACGCTGCACAGGCAGCAGGTGCAGCAGAAAAAAGTACGTGGTCTTTCCACATTTTAAAAGGCAGGACTGGTTTGCGCTTGCTTGCTCCCTCTGGTCCTTTGCAATTCCTGAAGCTCTATTACCTTCATTTTTTATTTAGACCCTCCATTTAAAGAAAACATGGCTACTCCTTTCCGTTCCTCTCCACGCCCAGTCTTAGGCCAAGAGAAGAAGAAGGATTAAGAAGCTGTGCCAACAGTGTTTATGATTCCTTCAGCATCTGAACACACAGCCTGAATAAACAAGGGGCATTTGAGAAAGGAATTGCGATTTCTAAGGTTTCCCCTTTCTCAGATGTCATGCCTTTGCAATTGATTATCAAAGTGTGGCTTGTTTGGTTTTCTTTTTTTTTTTTTCAAAATGGAGCTCCGCTTTGTGCAGAGAGCAGTGCATGCAGAAGGAGGCATTTCTCTCTGTGCATGCGTGCTCTCCTTTAATTGTATGGAAAGTGCTGTTTGCATTATACGGTAAGTGAACTACATGGAGTTTTGAGGGCAGATTCGTGAAAAAACAAACACACCATTTTGTAGTAGAATTTAAGTCTTTTTCAGCTGTGTGTTAAAAAGAATAAAGAGCTGCTACGCCGGACTATGAAACAGCACTGAGCCTCTTAGTGGGCCTCAAAGCGCAATAAAACACAGTGTAATATAATTTGTATTGTCTGTGGTTGCAGGTTATGTCCTGAAAGTCATAAACTATTACAGCTTTATAGCTGTGCTGCTGGTATTAACTAAATGGAAGGGTTATTTGTTCTAAATCTGTAGTCTGTATGATAGCAAATCTTAAATTCATCAAGAGCAATTGATGAAAAAGGAGGCAAAATTGCTGTAGAGCCAAGAGAGACAAAGCTATAACACAGAGGCAAACATCAAAACAAAGGTATAGTGTAGTGCTTAACCCCTCTGAGCTTCTGCCTTGTAATTCTGGGGCACAGAATTGAACATCCCCAGTACGTTCAGCTGATGGGCCTAAGGAAGCCTTGGTCTGCTTGTTACAGGAAGCTATGAAAAGTCAGATATTTACACTATTGTGTTTAGATCATTCTGGGACTCTAAAAAAAGATCCTAGTTTTGCTGAAACATAAGAGCTCTTTCTTTCTTCCCCCTTAAAAGTGGTTTTTAAGAGGGTTTGAAAACTGCACGTATGAGCAGTAAAGACGGTGATTTAGATAGCCAATCTAACTAACAACACCGTGTCTTTCTTCCTGAAAGGTGTGAAGATGTTTAGAAGGTTTTTGTCTGGAACCTTGGAATTTCCTGTTCAGGTGGCATTGTTGTTTTCCACTTGCATGCGGTTGTAATGCTATAGTTTTATTCAGGCTTGAATTTAAACATGGATGAGATATGCGTCATTAAACTTGCCAAGGCCCATGAATTATTTGTCAGATGATTTTGCGGCTGCTTCCTCGTAACCTTCAGCCTCTGTATAAGCTGTTTGTTGCTGGTACCAGGGATAGGGTCTGGCTGTCACAGAATCTTCGCCACCATGAACTCCTGTCAGGCTCATGTGGGATATACACTTTTAATTTGAGTTCAGAATGTGCATCAAGTTAACATTCTCAAATATTTGCTTAAAATTGAACAACCTGTAAATTGTTTTTGCCTATAAACTCACTTACAAGAATGCTCAGAGGAAATGAATGCTAGTAAGAAGGATGCAACAGCACTCAAAGGAGATTGGTCTGGAAACTCAGATGAAAGTTGGTGATGCAATTATGATACTGTCCCTTTCCTTTCAAATGGGCTTTGCTTCTAGAAGACATTTCAGATGTCTGACTTTTGAACCGGTGACTCAGGGTCTCCAAGATGTTGTCTTCAGGACTTTGTTCAGGACAGAGCCAAAGTACTGCCAACCTCCACATTTGTCCCCTGCTTGATGGAGAGCAAAGTCACCAGTTCGAGACACTTTGGAGTTTATACCAGGGAGCTTGAACAGGCTTTTGAAGACTGAGTAGGCCAGAAAGAGGACATAGACCTGCCTTCCTGATGCAGTGTGTGTGAACAGTAGGTGAGGGAAGGGGGGAGGAGGAATGTCCCCTCTCCTGCTGCAGCCATGCCGTGTTGGTATGGTTTTGTGAGGTGTTATGGTGGTGCATCTGCTTTCCTCTGTTTCTCTAAGGACAACCAATGTTGCTTAGCCAGGAGAGTGTGGGCCATTTTAGGGGTCGATATCACTGTCTTTTGCCCAGAGTTTTGAGGCAAATTTTCTTGAGCCAGGGGCATAAATGTGAAAATAGCCTGGTAGTCTGCTTTCTCAAAGCAGGGTCCCAAAAACTCCTCAATTTTGCAAACCTCCATGTGCTTTAAAGTCCTTAACCACTCTCTTTTGCAGCATCTCAGATGGTTGGCTGGATGGTTACTTGAACGTATTTTAAGTTTTGGAAGTATTTGCTTTTGAGAGCATTAACCTCATGCTCCATTGGTGACCACACCAGCAGAGGGGGAGCTAGGGAGCTGGGGAGTCCCTCCAGGACTTCGGCCACGTGCTGACACCCCTGAGGTCTCGGGGCATATCCCAGGCACCTTCCACTCAGCTACAGCTCAGCTTAACAATTGCTGCTGCGCAGACAGCATTCTATGTCTGGCATGGGTGTAAAGGTACCGTTAACTTCTGCATTTTTAAGGATATACCATAAGCTAGGGCAATTTCCAGCTCAAGGCAATTTCCTCTGAATGCTAAACATTAGAAAATTTTTCACTACCGTTAACACAGGGCTCTCTGGTTGTGGTTTAATAGCAAATCTAAAAGCCAAGAAGCTAGAGCGGGTGAGTGCACAGTCTCAGTGAAGAGCTGCGTGTGACCATCCAAGACTGCGGCTGGCAGAGTTTGGTGGCACAGCTGCAGGCCATTCCCTGCCTGCAGGACCCAGTGCCAGAGAATGATCCAGAGCATTTTCATGTAGTATTTGAATGAGGTTTTAAATAAAGATGCCAGTCGTGTGTTCAGATCACAAAAGCCGTTGGTATGAAAGTGATTTGGGAAGAGCACTGGATGTTTGGACAGCCTGCCTGGGCAATAGCAAGCAACTGAAGAGCCATTTCCGAGCCAGCTAAGTGGCATCTGTTCAGATTTCTTGCAGAGCACAGGATTCCCTCCCTTGTGACAAGGCGAGGCACATTCTCCTCGTCCTGCCTGACAGCACAGAAGTGGCGGTGGCTGCTGCTGTCCCTGATACGGGGCCCCACAGGGGCAGAGTCTGCTGATGTGAAGCTGCTGCTGGGACAGTGTGAAAGAGTGAGATTGTTCCTGCCTGACCAAAACGCAAACAGGGAACATGCTGAAGCTCCACTGCCTTGAAGTCAGGGAGGATATCAAGAGTGTTGGCGGAAGGTGGACAACAGATCCCTTAACAATGTTAAGGTTGCTATTGCTGAATGCATCCCACTAAAGAACAAAGCAAGGAGAGCCTTGCTTTTGCAAGAATTTGATCCACCGAGCAAGGCTGCTACAGTGTTAACTCCTTCATGGCAAGCTGTTCAGGACATAATTTAACTGGAATGCCATTGCAAAGCAGCAGATTGCAATGCTTTACAGGCGGGGAATACCATGAGCTCTAGAAAGGGATCATGGCTCTAATGAGTAGGCCTTTGCTTTTGCAATTGATTTTTTGAGGGGAGGTGCTAGTGAAGCGATTGTGGCAGGCCAGTGGCATCGAAAGAGTTATTACAAACCGGAGGATAAAATGTCAATGATGCCTGATGCAGAGAAATGTGCAGCGTTAGCAGATATATGCTGCTGATCTGGTAGCAGCTAGCCCTCTCCCCTCAACGATGTGATATTTCTGGGTTTCAGTAACCAGCCCCATAGGAGGTCTTCCTTGATGCTTTGAGCCAAATTGTGGCATTTGGCTCCTAGCCAGTGAAAGGAAACAAGCAGAGACATTGGCCTTCAGGAAGGGTTTGGGGAGGAATTGCATCTGAGCCTGCAAGCACGCAAGGGCAGCACACCAGCTCCAGCAGGCACTGGCAGGAGATATTAGCCTTTCAGTGCCAAGGTAGCCCTTCTACACATTTTCTAACCTCACTAATGCAGACAGATTTCATTTAGGAAAGAAATAATTTCCATATCCTTTCAGTGTGAGTGATTCAGTTGTGTGAGGCCAAGCACCATGTTTTCTACCATGCCGGTAGGACTCCGTTCAGAAAAACAGCAGTGTTTCATGTCCCCCATGTTCAGCCTTCCCTGGCTGCTCTTTCCCCCTGTGGATATTCTACGTCCAGTTCCAGCCTCCTTCAGCCGATAAACTCAGGAGGCTGCAGCCATGGTCCTGGCTTGTTTCCATGGCCACAGGATCACAGGCAGAGGTGCAGAAGTCTCCAGCCTAGCCCTCCACAAGTCACAGCCAGAATTTTTGCTGGAGTACTTGCAGTGTACTTGCAGGATTTGCTGGATCAGTGTGACTTTGGGATTAGGAATCGCTGGACTATAACTGCCTTGCACCATGTCCTGCACTCATCCACAGTGATGCTCCTGCTGCTTCTAGCATCCTCATTTCTAATTCTTGGCTAGAAAGGTGAGTCCAAGGGTCCATCTGAGCTGTATGTGATTTGCTTCTATTGCCACAGTGTCTGCAAGTACATAGTACTGACAAACCATGCTGGTAGACGCCAGGATTATACCAGGAGGAGATCTCCCCAAGTGAATAAGCATTATTACAGGAGCTTTTATGTTTACACTGGAGGTTTCGCCAGTCATTCCCCTGACAAACAGGGGGGTGGCTTCTCTTCTTTCTCACACACAAAACTTTTAAGAATAAACTAGTTTTAAGCCGTAGTTGAATAACTGCAGTTGAAGTTCAACTGCAGTTGAACAATACCAAAATTTGCTTCCAGGCCTGAAAGTACTTGACTTTCTTTTTGTAATGCTCTTTCTGCAGATTGTATTGCTCTTTCCTTTTCTTTTTTCTTTTCTTTTTTTTTTTTTTTGTTTTCTTGGGTTTTTTTCTTTTTTTTTCTCAGAAGGACCCATATTGTAACACTTTAACAGAGGAAAGTCACTCTGCCTCTGCTTTCCTGCTTGCTGTGTATTTAAATAATCGCTGCATTTTTAACAAGCTAAATTGCATTCCCACCAGCTGTCCCTCAAACCAAACCTTCAAGGATATGCTAAACAATACTGACTGCAACGACAGTAAACTCAAAGGGCTAAGATCTCTTCAAAGATACGATGTCATGCTGTTTCGCTTCCATATCCAGGCACTTTCATGCAGATTAGCAGGACAGTATGTATATACCCTGCACAGGGGGAGCAACGCTAGCAATGGGATGAGATTGGCTCTTTGCGACTGTCGGGAAGGAAAACACAAAAATCAGAGGGTAACGATCCAGTGTAGAGCCAGGAAAACTGCTGAAGCCAGGGTGACCTGGAAGACATTAGCATTTCAAATATTTCTTCTTCGACCACAAATCAGAAGATAGATGCCCTTCTCTACATGTCATCTTTTGTCCTGTAGAGCTCTGACCTATGACTTTCCCGCGGCCGGGGGCTTGGTGCCGGGCATTGTCCGGGTGTGCGGGCAGGCAGCGGGGGCAGGCAGCGGGGACCGGAGCGGAGAAGGCAGCGAGGACAGACAGCGGGGGCAGGCAGCGGACGGGGGCAGGCAGAGGAGGCAGGAGTGGGGACAGGCAGCTCGGGCAGGCAGCGGAAACGAGTAGCGGCCGCACGCCCAGCGCCCAAGCTGGCTG
>NW_010425194.1:35918-43067 GCF_000710305.1 Buceros rhinoceros silvestris
GGGAGGTTAGGAGCCGGGATTAGCAATTCCTCCTTACCTACCCACCCCTTCCTCGGCCCCAGCTGGCTGTTTAAAAAGAAAGCCATAAACCCATTAGTACAAAGACAAATGAATCTCATACCCTGAGGCATTCCTTCATTCAGAACTGGCCTTAACTACTTTTCCAACCTTCCTCCCTTAAAACCCTCCTCCTCTGGGTTTTCTTATTGTACAATAACTGAGTTCGGCAAAATCCTTCATAACACAGATAGTTAAGAGACTTTTAGTAAAACTCTATAACCTCACTGTGTACGAGTATGCAGGCGTATACTGATGTATGCATGTGTGTGCAAATAGCAGTATAAACATCTGTCAGCATGTATACATCCAAATATATGCTCAGATATGTCTTCCACATTATTTTTATGCATATACATAGTTGGGTTTTTAATACAAGTTAGGCACATAGAGTGTCAGTTTACATTGGAAACTGACTGCATATTATAGCTAAGTTTAATATGATATGATTTTATGTGTCCTTCATTTCACATTAACGCTAAGCACATGTGAGCCTGTGGATCTGCAGCCAATGTGAATTATTTCCCCTTGCAACTATGCAGGGTGTAGAAAATAATGTGGCAATACTGTGGAAATGATAAAAGGCTTGCAGTATGATGGGAAGGGCTTTGAGGAAATTGCAAGTGAAAATAAAAACAAGGCTTTATGGAGGTTTTGTTTGTTTCTTTGTTTATTTTCCAGTAAAAGAAAGTGCCATAGCTATAGATGAGACAGTAGAGTGAGAAGTACTCTGTGCTGAATTATATGTATCGTAATCGATTTAGAAGATGCAAATAAATGGAGTCGCTAAAGGTGAATCCAACTGAATTACATATGTCCAAATGACACTTCAGATCTTTTGGAACTGTGCGTGTTTGAAGGTGCTACTAAACCGTGAAAACAAAGGGGACACTATTCAAGTAGATCACTTGTTTTTTAGCTTTCTGCCATGATCAGCTACCTCCTATTCAGCTATAATTTGCAATTTCCTGCTGTTGATTATATACATGTATCTATATATAAATGCGTTAACTAGCTTGTACTTTTAAAATGTGCATTTAATCTGAGTGGAAGACTTAAGCTTCTTTTGTATTAATTTCATCTGACTTCCTCTTGGCAACTCACACCTCTTCCACTAGTTTTTATCACCTTTTCATTTTTCAGAGGTTTTCTTGGAACTTTTTACTTTTCACGTGTAAATAAAATTATGTCCTGCGTGTGATAAATTGTGTTCATGAATCACACACAGGACTTTAAATCAAAATCATATGGATTGACGTTTAAAACACTTTTAAACTAGTAGGTCCCTTTCGTACACTCTGGCCGCTGAAGCTCAACAGCCAGAGGCATGGCCACACAGTCTATTCCTTCAGAGCAGGCAGCAGAATCAAGGAGTAATGCTTGATAGTGACCACTTGGGTTTTATGAATATAGCCATCTACTCATTTAAAATCAAATGTCGCCACAGAAGCTACCTTTTATCACAGTTATGTGTTATTCAAGGTTTGTATTGTAGTCAATGAAGTTACAGATTAGTGAAGATTTTGCCCTAAAGTGAAAGTCCATGTATTTTGTTTATGTAATTTATATAAATCTGGCTGGACAATCTTCTCTTTTGTAAAATCCATCCAAGCTCAGGATAGATTAAGTTATTTTGCTTTGTATCATGTTGCTTGTCATGAATAATCCTGAAATCAAGGGTAGTAGACACGAGTCATACCATTAAACACAACTGGAGGCTTTTCAAGCAGCTGGTGGACCAAGAGGCACAACTGCTGTTAAGGTTAAATAGAGTTTTCCGAGTAAGGATGTGATTTGCTGACACAACCAAGCTATCTAGAACTCTAAGTCTTGATGAAAGACTTCAAAATCTCTTCTTTGCTTTGGAAAATTATGCCCTATATCCCTTAGTCTTCTATGGATGTCTCCAGCTGCATGTTTGAAACAGAGGGTGTGCCAAGTTATTTTCTAAAGCAACCTAGATTTTCACTGCAAAAGAGGCCAAAGAGGGCAGTACAGCACAAGGTGACAAGCTTCAAGCCTCAGAATAGTCACAGATTAGCACAAATTGCTTTCGTAAACAGGATTTTGCAGAGACTGGAGCTGTTAATTGTTATTGTAATGCACAACATTTTAATTGAGTTAATCGGCACAAAATGTTTATCTCTATTGACTGAGATAAAATGTCAAAAGCTCTTTGATGGCAATTGGAATTACAGTAGGCAACCTTGACAATAGAATTCAATGTTTTACAATGTGCTGCTGTTTAGATGTGTTTGCTTGCAAAATGAAACGTAATGTTGCCTATCTCTGAGGTATCCATTTGAGAACGAGTATCCCAAAGCATTTCTGCAGATTTTTTTTTAGTTCCAACTTCCCACTTTTCCAGGGAAGCCCCATTTGCATGCTCTTAGCACAGGTCTAAGCTTTAACAAAAACATGCAGGGCTTTGCATATCAGCCATAGCTGCATGCTTGCTCTCTCCAAGGTGACAAACAGCCTCAGGGGTCTGCAGGATGGTCAGCAAACAGCCAGGTCCATCCCTCCTCTCACTGCTAAGGCTTTGCCTTGTGATGCTGGAAAACCATCAAAGATATGTGAAAGAGGAAAAAAAATTCAAGTGCCACACCAGGGACACTCTGCAGATGGGATCCAAACCCGAGAGACCTAAGGCCAAACAGGAATTAAGCCAGAGACTCTGACACACTGCCTGGCTCCCAAGTCTCAGGGCTGCTGAGAATGCTGCTTTTGGAAGCATATGATGTCTTCCAGCTCCCAGCTATCTTCCACTGAGTTTGAGGGAAGTCCTGTTCATTTTAGCCCAGCTGCTACATGTCCATCCAGTGAAGGCCTTCAAGTGAAAAATAAGCCATCTCAATCTGCAGCAAACAGGAGGACATTTTTCCTGTTTGTCCATTTCCCAAAACAAGGAAGCTTTAGCTCAAACCAGGACAGACCCCTCTGCAGAAGCATGTTCCTGAATTGTGAATTGAAGATCCAGGCAGCTGTTGACAGTGTCTAGTCATGTCTGAGTGCAGGTGCTACCTTGCCAGCATCTGCAAGCAGCCAGGAGAAGGCGTGTATGAAGAGCAACAAGGGCATACCTCATCCTCCTTCTCAAGATAATGCTCATGGTTGATGGTGCTCACTCACCCTGGCAATACACACAACCTCTGGTGACAGCAGGCAAGCACACCAAGACTGGGAAGCTCAAGCCAAAATATGACTGAATCTTCTCCTTTTTACTATGGCATATCACTTTATCAGCCCAGGGTGTTTCAGTTCCAGTTCTCTTCAAAATTGCAGTTAATATCTAATTTCCAGGAACACAGCCCCCAAGTTTTTCTCAGAGACAGAAGCTTCTCATCTGTCCTTCAGTATCAGAAAGCACTGGAATGCAGCTACAGGTCAGAAAACGCTGCCCAGGGAAGAGGGTGATGAAAGTACCGACAATTTTGTTTAAACAATTCGTCTTCCTTTTCCCCTTGAGGAATAGTTTATGAATCATATACCTGTCAAAGCGGTGCCAACACACTACTCAGACAAATTTCTATTTTTGACATGAGCATGTGTTTGGCTGCACTTACGATAGCTGGCTGAAGCTGCGTTATTATGAGATACATCCAGACGGATCATCTCGGTATTCCAGCAACCACCGTCTGTGACTGGGTGGGTCATCCACTCAAACTAGAAGCACTGAGACCTGATTTTCAGTCCCTTGTTAATTAAACATTAGGAAGCATCTGAAGGGCTTGGGTTTGTTGTTTTTTTTTTCCTGACAGCGTGCAGAAATTCTTCCAGCAGACTGGAGAGAAGGAATGGACCTGAGCAATAAAGTGAGGCTGAAGTTGCTACAAGCAACAAGCACAAGATGGGTCTTTGTGGCCAAACAGTTCAGTTCTAACTCTTTGTTCCTGGAGCACCTGCTTTTCTTTACGTATCTTTCGTATAGTCCACTTAAGGTCACGTCTGTTGGTTTGGACACCGCTATCTTTCAGGAGCAGGAAGAAAGAAACAGAAGGGTGCTGTAAAACCAGCAAAACCATATTTTCAGGAATCAAAATCCCCATAAAATATCGTCATAAGAAAGTCTGAATCAATCGCATCTGTTCTACCTATTATTCGTTCTTCTAACCCAGGGTGAACTTTTCTGAAAGAGAAGCGCTTGGTGACATATTTCATTGTGTTAGCTAGTATAGCATAAATGAAGTGGTTTAGTAAGCAGAGTGCCTACTAGGCCATCAGTGGTAAATGCACAAAAGGTTAATGAAGCCTGAAACTACAGTCATTTTTGGGTGATAGCCTCTCTGAAACCTCTTTGAAGCAAAAGTCTCTGTGGTGTGAGCTGCAGAGAAACCACTCCAATGGAAATGAGCTATGGCTGGGGAACAGGGTCAAGCAGGGAGAAGTGATGACGGGAGCAGAAGCAGGAATGAACTCCAGGATTTCTTTTTTAACACAGGGTTTTAATCTGCAAAGCCCTGTGTTCCAACAACAACCTAGCATCGAGATTTTTAGTATGCTTTTGTTACTTCTTGTTTTTAAGTTTGGTTCACACATTTATCTGTCCCTTGGAAAAGGCCTGGTCTGCATTCAGTAGGGGTTTTTTTATGTCTGGGAATTAAGATGGAATCTTTTTTTCCATCAGCAGGGTAAAAGGCAGCTCCACAGGCAGTTTCCTAGGATGCTTAGGCTTTGGAGTTACACCAGAGAAATAAGATGTGTGATACAGTTGTCTTTCACTCATATTGTAGGGTATCATGTAGGTGTAAAAGGATAGGTCTCTGTGGCCAGGTCAACTGTAAAAATCAGTGCAGATGCAGGCCCAGCTTTTTATACAGCTTTATAATTGGCCGTTTTCAATTATTCTTGTCTTGACCAATACCCTTTATGCTGACTATACAGCATTCCTTTTATTTTCTTAGTATTTTGTGTTGTTAAATGATTGCAGTAATTCCTTATTGCACATTAATACAGAGGGGGAAAAAAAAAGTTCATGTATATTTAATTGTACAGGACAGAGCATCGCCATGAAGCTTTGCAAAAATTAAATTGATCTGGCATCATAGAAGGATTGTCACTTGAGAGTATTTGAACATTAAAGGCTAGCAGAAAGCAGAAGGGCAGGCAGTTATCTGGGTGAACTTGCATTGGCAAAGGGAGGTGAGAGAAAGAAAAGATGGTTTGGAAATATATGTCAAGGACATACAATATGTTAGATTGCAAAAAACAGGGAGTGATAAGATTTCGTTAGCTGAGACAGAGGCTGTCTTCACATGTTGTATTTTTATGTATTTATAAAGCAGATTCTGAACTCAGGCAAAGGTCTTTTCAAAGTCTCACCTATCTGCATCTTTAGTTATCTAAATGCCTTTCATAAAATGACCCAAAGTTATGTGGATGTAAAACCACTTCAGGTCTATAAACAAAGAGTGATGATAGATGGCAGAAAAATGAGCTGTGGCATGTAGATATGCTGTGACCAGAGGGACTGGTCTGTTCTTATTTTGCATCCACATTAATTAGCTAGAAGTGGGAGTAAATAGCATCTTCGTAGAGAAATATTACAAAGGGACCTGGAAAAGTTGTAGGGATTAATTAGATAATCTTCATAAAGCATTTCAAATATGAGTACTTCTTTGCATACTTTCACTTTATTTCTTCTAACAAAAGGTCACTATAAAGGATTGGCATTTTTATCAGTCAAATAAACATGCAAAAATCTAATTTATACCCATAAATTTTTTATTTCATTCTCGGTGTATGTAGAGGATGTGTCTCTGTGGGTTTATGCCTGTCTGTACATATGTGTGTATATGGGAGTAATAAAATATGTGCAGAAGTATATACACTCACCCAATAACCCTACTGGGGCAGAACTAACAGCAGTTTTCTTAGAAAACCAGGAGTTTCCATCATCTATTTTTTATATTCACAGACATAGTAAAAGAAATGAAGAATGGATATGTGCAGGTAAAAACACTTTCCATTTTACAGTGTTAACTCCTCTTTATTAGAATCTGGGTGGGAAACAGAGAAGTAAGAATCTATTGTTCATTTTCACTTTGATCATCGTACCCATCCTTTTACATACCATAAGTTTTCCTCTTCCAAGGGCATATATTGTATTTATTCTGCAGCTGCAGTACATTGATTTTAGACTACCAAGAGCAGTGCAGATGAGTGACAAACTAAATAAGCTGCTGGGTGACTGATAAGTAACCGTGTTTAATCTCTTGGCTCCAAAATGAAATCCCATAACTCATTTCAACAATTCTGCTTTTGGGACTCAGTCAAGAGCATACTATCATATCAATTTGTTTTCATATAAGAGTAAAGAACAGTAGAAGAATAGAAGCTTTCAGGGAAACTGAAATTCTATATCCTACCTCTACCAAAATATACACAGAAGTATTCCAGATTTACGCTTACGCGTCTGTATAATTTCAGCTGATTGTTTTAATTAGACACAAATATTCATCTGCATTTCTTTTGCATTGTATTTATTGTTCAGTAATAGATATTTACTCGTTTTTAACAGCTGTGGTGTTTCCTAAGCCTTCATCCACTGAATAAACAATAGACTACACAACTTTCTAATGCAGTGCTCTGGGTTTTAAAATACAGATGACCTCTGAGCAGAGCTTACACTGAGTCACGCCTTTTTCCGCTCCTCACACCACCCCACCAGGGAATCCTCTACCAGTCTGGGATGGCAAGCATCAGCTGTGGGGCATGTCTTCTTGAAGAAACTTATTACTAATGATAATAATTTATCAATATATTTTCTAGAAATATAATTATTATATAGCAATAAATCAATATATTTCTTTCAAATTTTTATTATTATTTTCTTAGTTCTCTGAGGAATAGAAACAATCCAGTTACCAGTAAGTAGTGGTAAACAGTGTAACTCTTACAACATGCTCATTGAAATCTTCAGGCAATAAAAGTGAGTCTTCTTGAAATGTCATCAACAATATTTAACCCTTATTGAGAAGAAAGCTTTATAAAGCCAGTGTCCTGGTTTGAGTTAGAACAGAACCAGTTCTGTTCAGTGATTTTACTGTTCAGCTCAGTCTCTGCTCAGTGACTGCACTGGCTGAAGTTAAT
>NW_010425194.1:43406-43769 GCF_000710305.1 Buceros rhinoceros silvestris
TCTGTTCTGCTGTCGATCTCAATCTGTGCATTCCTGAATCCAGTTCAATAATCCAGCTCCTGCATCCAGTTCCTGTCTGCTGCTGAGTGTCAGTGGTCTGCTCTGCAGCATCAGCATCAGTAGTGATGGTAACACGTTTCCCATCAGGGGGAATGGGTTCAGTATTGATATTTGTATTATTTGTATATTATATTTGTGTATATTTCATTTTACTATTATTATTATTGTCATTAAAGCCATTCTAGTTTTCCAATCCACAAGTCTCTCTCCCTTATTCCCTTCCTCTTCCCCTTTGGGGAAGGGAGCTGGGGTAATAGGTAGCATCTGTCATTTGTCTAGTGGCTGGGCCACGCCCCAAACACA
>NW_010425194.1:43888-56796 GCF_000710305.1 Buceros rhinoceros silvestris
CCAGCCCTAACCCATGACAGCCAGAAAGTTCTCCTCTTTCTTGGCACAGCTGGACAACCTGCCCAAGGAGAGCTTACAAACTGTAACACAACGCAATGGTATTAAATTAATTGTGGCATACATATTCCAAGGCAACTGAAAGCATAATATGTTCCATAAAATCACAGCTCGTGCAAGCTCATGCATTACAAACCATTAGAGTGCTTGAAACCAAGCTGTGTCGGCAGGGGAGGTGTGACTGCAACGTGGCCAAGCATACTCAAGATTGTTTTTCCCTAACTGCGGTGGTTGCGGCACCTGTGAAGTCCTCCAAGAACCTGACATCTCTGATACAACAGATTTATTACTGTCAAAATGCCAACTGACTGAAGTACGGTTAGAGCTGCCCATGGACACTGGACTCACCGTCGAGATGCAGCAGAGGTGGACTCATTGCCAGCTGCTCTTTTTTTACTGAAAAGCTACAACTGTAGAACTCCTGCTTGTAGGTGTTCATATAAATAGCAATTTTTGATGCCTTTTTTTTAACATGATAACAATTTCGGGGTATTGTTGAAAACTTTCATGCAGAAATGCCTGAATGCAGTAAAGGAATAAAACTGCCTAAGAAAATCAAAAAGTCCTGAAAAAATTGCCTAAGGAAAACAAAAATTTCCAACCGGTTGTTGGAAATAGGAATATGTGCAATCCAATCACACGGCTGTCACGTGACTGAATGGTGTGACAGGCAAGGAGGAGAAATTCTATGTTTCTGAATGACTTACTCAACAAAGTCCAGTAAAATGGGTTTGACAAAATGTCAGCTGAACAGTAATTAGTCAGGGTTTGTTCCTGCTTTATGTGCTCATGGAGAAGCAAGTTTCAGCATGGAACGGCTGCTTGCAAACTTCTCGTTAGGCAAACGCGCAGGGTTTTTTAGCATTTTCTGCCTAGGCTGACTGTAGGTTATCTCAGCTGAGGCAATGGTAAGCATGTTAGAAAATTATCAAGTATTCCAATAACCTCGGGCTAAACTTGAGTTTGTTACTAAAGAAGGAGACTGTGATAACAGCAGAGTTCAGACAATTAAAATACAGTAAGGTTCACAGCAGAGGCTGTTTAGAAAGTGCTGCAGCACACAATTTATGACATCCTTTATTTTAACACTGCTCAGTATATCCTGTAAATGCTTTAATGTGCTTAAGCCAGTTTATTCCTTTGTTAATGGCCTGTGATTGCAATCAAGCGTGCCCCACAGGCAGCTTCACACTTCCTTGTGAGGTATTATTTGATAAAAACCCTAATCAATAAATCTAATTTCTTCTCTTGCCAGATACAGTTACATAATGTGTTTCCAATGTGGGCCTGGATCAGTTTCCTGGAATGCTGAATAACCTGTGAGAATTTGTAAGCTTTATACTGGGATGGCATTCAAAATCATTGCGACTGGACTCTAGACCTTTCTTTGTAGAAAGAAAATAGGACTGTCCTTGAAACAGTCTCATCTTTCTACAAGATTTTAAGGATAATTGAAGAGGTTATAGTATTGAATGAGAATAGCATATGTAATGCAGAGTGTAGCTTTTAGAGTTTTTTTTCTAACCACACTTTTAACATGTCATCATATATTATGGGGCTACAGAATCATAATTCAAATAAATAACATGTTTTGGACTCAGACTGAGTGACTGCTAGAATTTGGATGGCACATTATTTCAAAGAGTATGGATTTTAACAAAAACTTTTCTTACAAAAAATACTACTGTAAATCATATCAATCTTTCAAGCTTTGGGCAAATGTCTATATTAGGCTAGATCTTCATAGCACAGATACACTGTAGAAATGAGAGCTGTTAAAAACTGAAAGTTCCATCCCATGGGAATTGTGCCTATTTTAAAGTTTCATTATTTTATTAATTATTTTCACGAAACGGAAATCCCATTAAAAATGTGTTTGGAAGCATAAGATCTTTCAATAAATGTGTTGAACTGAGATCAATCCTTTAGGATGGTCTTCTGCTGAATATTGCCTCTCTTCTGTGCCACAGGATCTTCTATAAACCGCATTTTACTTTCCTTTCTAGCTGAATGACAAGAGTCATGCTGGCACAGGCAAGTGATAAAAAGGTGTTTCGTTTTTATAACACCGTGTTTAGAGTCCAGCCATAAGGATTTCAAATGCTACCCAAGGCAGGAATGGGATTCCTCATTTTTAGTGCATACATCTGGGCCTGTTTTTGTGGTTTTTCTAATGACTGCGTACTGTGAAAATATAGAAATAGACTTTTTGCCAGACAGATCAGCTGCTGGTAGCCTCTGGGAGATCCAAGCTGGCAGCCCAGAGTGGGCTGCCTTGAAGCAGTACCTTAAGAGTCTAGGTGCCTCATACCAGGTTTCAGTTCTGATTCTGAGACTAGATTTCTAAAAATTAGTTGTTTCCACAGCTCATCTGAGAAAGAACTAGAAATAAATAAATATCAGAAAAAGGAGATTCATCTTACACTTAAATAGGTACCTCAGACAGGTGGGATTAGTGAGCCTGTTCTATCTTAGCTGGCTATCAAGGGAGTTCAGCCTGGATTTAGGTAAATTGTTTTTAATATTTCCAGGTACGCAAGACCTCATTCATCTATCTTAACCTTCATTCAAGCATGTAGCATAAGGGGAAGGGCTGAAAGAGGTTTTTTTAAAAATTGTAGTATTAATAGTAGTAATCGTTGCTATTGCTGTTACTGGTAAACTGTTACAGGCTTCATGTAGAGGTTTATATGAAACTCCATAAAAGATGAACAAAATTCATCACTGCTGTGCTCAGGGCTAGAGAAAACCCACATCTGTGGCACTATTTCAAACATTCTGTGCTTTGCTTTTCAAAATTGCTTGAATGAGGTTTTAGGTAGCATTGTTAGACAGTTATACAGTGAAGAAGCATCAAGACCAGTATTTGGTTACAGCAATGTTCCAACTACAAGTGTATGGCAGATCAGTGTACATTCAACATACGGCAGATACGCATGTCCAGGCGATGCAAAAGAAGTGGGAAACCCTACATAAAGCTGCTTCCATCTGTGATCTTAATAGGTGGCCAGAAGTTTAAGGGTCTTGCAGGTTATTCCCGTTGGCGGAAGATCTTGATTTTACTCTATCAACAAAAAAAAAATATGCAGTCCTGTTTTTTTTTTCCAAAATGTTTCAAACTCTAGTTGCAAACAACTAGAGATTGTTCTGTGATTTCCTTGACAATGGCATCAAACCTCTATTCTGTCAGAACCCTTCAAAGACTCTTTCATTGTCCTTCTTGTGGGCAATGTTGTTGTGAATAAAAGGGATATCTTGGTGATTCCTCTGCAGGTTATTTCTAAGATGAGATTTGTAGCTGGATTTTCCTCTCTTGCATGCACATAGTTACACATACATACCCATTTATCCTGCTGGAGAATTTTAAATCCTGAAGTACAGTCTTTTTTTTTTTTTTTTTTTTTTCTGGTGTAAAAATTGGTGGAACTTAAATGAAGGGCAAAGAAGACTCTTTCAATGAGATTTAAGCCATTCTGTAACAATATTAAAAGTATTTCTTTGTAGCAGTCTTCAGAGGCCATTCCAGTGAAATGACTCAGCATTTTGGGCTATATTTGCTCCTACATCATTCTCAGAAGACAAACTGCACCTTTAGGTGGTGGATGCTTGCTTATTAGAGAAAAACAATGCTTTAAAGCTCCATCAACTAGCTGCTTAAATATCACAACGGGATGGAATTTTTCTAATGAAAACCTGTTTTTCCAAGGACAGTGTGTGTGTGTTCTTGGGAGGTTCAAATGTACAGGGAAGAGTTTCTCTCCAGTGTGATAAAGAACAGAATTAATAAAGATCAAGAGTCACCTCAGAAACTTTGTATTTCAAGATATAGAAAGCATCACAGTTAAATACACGTAGTAGATATCATCACAAGTCTCAGAGCACCTAAAACAGGAGAAAAAGCACCCCTCTGGAGTCAGGTAAATTACCAGTATAATGCATTTAAGCATACTATTTTGCAACAAAAATTGCCTATTTTAAAGAGAAAAATAACCTCCTGATGCTTATGCATGTGATTTTGTATCTAAAAAAATAGCCAGTCATTAGACCATTCTATAAATAATATAGAATAAAAAATGTGTTGTTATGACAACCTTTAATTTTTGTTGACCTTTTCAATTAAAATTCTAATTCAGAATTATGCTTTACTGATGATAGATTTTTTGCAAATCCAAGTGGCTTGCAGACTGTTCCTGCTGGAAAACTTGGTGATGCTTATACCATTCTCATTTCACAATACTATGCAACTACATTATACCACTGCTAAATATATCTATAGAATGCTATAGGGTGGTAATCAGAAAATCATCTGAGGATAGTTCAAATATCCAATATGATCTTCTATTTATATAAAATTTTGGAGTAATGTCTTTGTGTTCAAGAACAGTATATTTCCAGATATCTATTGATTGCTTTGAGACCTTTCTGCAGTGGAGGATTTGCTTAGTAAGATATAAAAGTGGAGTACAAAAATTAGTTAAGTTTGCAGAGTGGAAGGGTGGTGTATGGAGAGACTCGCTTTGGTTTAAAAAAAAAAAGCTTTTCACTTTGGGAAAAGAAACCTATTTCTTGTCAAATAGTTTTTGGGGAAGATAATTTGTTTGTATGACCAGTATACAATCAGGATGCACAGACATGCTTTGCCATCAAATGACATTTCTGAGAGCAAAGACCCTTGCAATGAATGTCATACACCATGATATTGTTAAACATATTTTCAGGCTACTTAATTCTCCCTTACAAAGGCTGATGCATATTATGAACAAAGGTGTTTGTATGATAAAATTGTAATTACAACCTCACTCATAATACGTAATAAATCACGTATCTTTACATACTGCATATCTTACCACACTACGGTGTGTACTTCTGGCTAATCTCAGAGGCCTCAGAGACCAGGGATAAGAGAACTGAGCCTCCAGTGAAGTTTTTGAACCATATTAGGGTCATGCATGTTGATAAAGGGAAGCTAATTTATGGGCAAGTGGTACCATCCAGTCTCAGAAGCAAAAGCAGATAAGAATCTCATCACTCCTCAGACTTCCTTGTATGATCACTTTTATTTGCTCTGTACTTTCCCAGCTGGCAGACATATCACACAATAGCTCATGTGGCAATGAGGTATTTCCCAATTGCTAGGGCCGTAGCTGAACTGCAGAACTTGGTTCCCAGACTAATCACTCTAGAATATGTCTTGGATATCATATTGATGCGCTCCAATGATCAGAGAGGAAAATAGGAAGAGATATGGTTAAAAGCACATATGTTTTGTTTGTTAAGTCTTTTCTTTGTACCAATTTATTAGATTTTCAGTTTTCATGGAAAATTATTGCTAGATATCAATTTTACTTTCAGTTCTTTGATTTTCTAGACACATCACACATCTTGTTACATAGAAGTCATTAGCATCCTTAACAAATATTTTTCCATTGCTTGTTGTCCTCTGCTCAGTAAATTGAGAGCTTGCTTTTAAGTTACTTGATGCTTACAGTAACATGAGACAATCAGCATCCATCTAGCAGCAGGACTTCAAAGAGAAATCACTATTTCCCCTGCCAGTCCTGTCCCATGCACAGCAGCTCCTGGAAGCAGCTGGGTTGCTTTGAACTCAACTTTAACTTTACTTCAGAGTCAACTCAGAGCTCTGATATAAGATGTAAATTGGTGTAGCAAGGTGGTGTAATCTGGTGGTGAGTGAGTGTTAGAGGTCCCCTCTGTGCAGACCCATAGCATACGTGAGTTGTTATAATCCCTGACCACAGCTACCTACTTCTTCAGTTCATGTGGGAATAACTTATGCTTTTACTTCTGCCCATCCCCGGCTGAACCTCAATAAATAACTCTTACTGCAAACTTCTAGCCACCTGGGACCCAGATATGGGGGAGCGTCACAGATCAAATGAAAGTTCGTTGAGCAGAGAAAATGCACAGGTATGAATACCAGCGGTAAATAATTACCTTCCTCGTGGTTTTCCCCAGTGTACCAGTCCTCTGACCATCCACACTCTATGTCTATTGATTCATGCTCCACTTGAGCTATATTTAGGATTAAATCATCTCACTTGTTCTGAGAGGAGACTGGCTGTGGTTATACAGATTATTGCCCTGGGGGCTGTAATGCAGTATTCACCTTACTTCAGGCACTTCGAACTGAGGAAACAGATGGGTGACAAACGGCAATCAGAAACAGTCTGGGTCAAGTGGTGTGGTGGAGATGCAGCCAGTCCAATCTCAATAGGGATAGCCATGGGCAGGAGACCAGAGGTCCCTTCTCAGAGGTAAAACCTTTAGCAGCAGATATATTCAGAGTATACGGATAATTCATACGGAGTCTATGGCATTATGAGATATGGCTCCACAGTTTCTCCTCTCCTCACTTTCAGCAGTGAATGCCCCGGGTCTAACCTTTCCTCATCAGCTGATCTTCAAGGCAAGAACCATTTAAAAGCGTACATATGGGATATAGGGGAGCATGGGCTGGGGGAGTGGGAGGAGGATGGACACTGAGCTGATAAATATCAGTTGATAGGAGATCATGATCAGAAGAGGAAAAACACACTGTTTATTTGCTTCTAAGGCCTATAATTAAATTCCCTGCAAGTGACACAAGAAAAATTTTCTGGCACATCCTTGCACAGAGTTTTAAACTGGGTATAGTGTCCCAGAGCTTATGATCTTTTTATCAACTCTTGCTTCTTCACCTTGCTACTGAGTGCATATCTTCTTCACTAAATCTGGAAGAAGATAACTATGATTTCGGCTATAATTGCCAGCAAAAGATATGTTTATCTGACAAATCGGAACATGATTTTAACAGATTTGATCATGGGCATAGTATGACACTGGAAGAAAGGTCCCTTTGTATCAGAAAATTATATACATCTTTCATACACCGTACATACGTAACTCCAGCTATCAGGTCCCACCATCCCAGTAAGTGGAAATCATCTCACGGGTCTTTAACATAAAGCATGACTTCAACAGCATCGCTCTAACTGAAGCTCCTTGGAATTTCTTTGTGTAGGAGCTCCAAATGCTAACACGTTTTGGAGGCCTTGCTGAGACAGTATGAGACTGTTGTGTATTTTAACTGAAAAAGAGACAGAACATTTCTTAAACAAAATAATAATGTTTTAAACTGGAGAAACCTTAGAAAAAATGGTTAAGTCCTTTTCTGTATGTCAGCTAAAATGAACATCAGCTCTTTTGGAGAATTCAGCAAGAGAAAGCCAACTTGCAGGAGGTGTCAGGCAGCTGCCCCAGGCCTTCAGCTGCACCAGGTTCGACTGAGGCACACAGCAGCAGCAAAGGAGCTTTGCAAAGCCCTCCAAAAACACCAACTGAGAGTCTGGAGCCAGACAAAAAGCTAACAAGGAACCATCTTTCAGCAAATTAGTGTCAAACAGGACAGGTTACTAAGAATCAAGAAATGGATGTCAGCTCTTCAGGAAGAGCTGAATTCGTGCAGTGTCTTGACTGAGAGTTCAGAGGGAGCAGAGCATAAACAGAAGTGCAAATGAACAGCAAAAATAAGGGAGGTGGAAAGCCCAGAGCTGAAAGAATCTAGAAAGCTAAATGAAGGTCTCCAGTACACATGGGATGGGTTTTTTTGCTTATTGATCAAACTTCTTTTACCTACACAAGGAAAGCATTATTATTTCTCGCATTGTGGACACAATCATACCTAGCCAAAGATCCCATGGACAAAATCAAAAAACTTTTCATAAGCCCTTTAGTTTGTATTGCTTTCTTTATTTATATGCCTTTCAAAGAGATCTATGAGGTCATCCCTAAACATGAGACCTCGGTAACTTCTCCCATCTCATACATCTTGTAACTATGAACATAGTTTCTGCATTTGCAGTGTATTACTGGTTTTTGAGACCCTTTAATGTGTCAGGCAGCAGCTTGCCATCAGAGGTCACAGAGCAGGGAAGATGCTGTGATGCTGCTGCGCAGCCCAATGGGATTTACCTGCCAGGGCTCCAAAGGTCCTGCTCCACCCTGTGACCCAAAGGGCCAGATCTAGTGCTGTCACACCAGCACACTATGATTTAATACAGGGAAGAGAGAAGCATTGGAGAAATTTTGTTAAAAAAGTACATTTTCTGTGAGTTGACAGGACCTTAAGCTTTGAAATAAAAAGTAAGGAAATAAATGGCTGACATGAAGAAGAAGATCTGCCATCTACTTTTGGTTATTGCTTAACCCAGTTGGGAGATTGAAATGGCTACATCGGTGCAGCTACCTCATTTTACATGGACTGAGGATCTGGCCATTCAGTATAATTTAGCAATTTTCCAACCCCTTATTCAGCAGAATGTAGTCTAAGGTGACCTTTTGCACAAACCTCCAAAGGCAGCAGAAACTGAATACTTACCAAGCTGACCATCTGACTTGTGAAAAGTTACTCTGTATTAGAAGGTCAAAAGAAAAAGAAAAGAAAGGCTCCTCAGCAGGGAGCTGCCCTTTGGGATGTTAGGTAATTTAAATTAACTGGCATCATGCTGAGTAGCTTACATTTCTATATCTGTATGTGAGTGGGAACAGCTAAGGTCAAAGGGTCATCCTCTTCTTCAGTGGGAAGACATCCCTTTGCTGCCCCTTCCTCAGTGAGCACAACGCTGAACATCAGCATTTTCTTTTCGGGTCTACTCCTGCATTCTGCTCTTCATGGCAGAACAAAAGGGCAGGTTAATGTGACAACAAAAGTCAAAATAAATTCCTCTTTCCCCTGACTGTTACTTTCCAGGATTCCTTGTCAGAGTTGCTCAGCATCCTCACATTTCCACTATAATGCCTAGTCCCTAGAGGTAGGAGATTTTGCAGAAAAGCTATTATTAACTTGTGCAAATACTTGAATGCAGAAGTTTGTGGTAAATGGATAGAACAGAAAGTACTAGGAACTTGGCTATACATAATACCTCTAGATATTAAATTGCAAAACACGAAATAAACTTCTGCTAACAGCGTAAAGGGTTCAAATGGTCTTGTAGACTACCCTCACAGGTCTAGGAGTCAGAGTCTCCGGCACTATGTCAAGATTTCTCTGTGACACTGAGTGTCTGCAGGCTCTGCCCATTATGAGTAAAATGGAGGAAATAATAATTCAAATTGATTTTGCAAAAATCCGCTCATTTATTTTGGAAAAGTACTTTGACACTCATGTATAAATCAGCATATTGCTTTAGGAGTGTAAGAAGCAGTTCTAAAAGGTTTGTTCTCACTCAGAGGAAGAGGTTATTTTCTTTTGATTCGATTCAGTGTGATTCAGCTTGATCCAGTTCTTTTCACATCAGCATTGTTCCCTGCCTAGAACATCTTACTTGTTTCTGACATCTACTATGGAGAGAAGGTAAATCACCCTCCAGAATCGCCTGTTTCTTTCTATTGATGATTAGATGAGTCTTGAGTTTAGATTTGGACAGGTAACATGTAGATCTCAACCCTATAGATAAATTCCACCCTACATAGCAGGAAATTATCCAGTAAATGTGCTTCTTCCCTGTAGTCGAAGGTCCTCGTAGAATATAGAGAGACAGACCTAGGCTGACTTTCACCAGTAGGCTGAGCCACAGCAAAGAAGGCAGAAGGCTTGGCTGGGACACTGGACAATTAAGTGTGCATTTGCTTTACTAGCCTGATCTGAATTCCATGCCATGATTTCTTCACTGCCTTCGTTATCCACTTTTATTGGATGAGCAAGGTGCATCCCCAAGTTTTAGTGATGTCTTCCCCTTATAAAACAAGGGGAATTCTTACAGAATAGACGGAACCTAAAGTTCTGACCCATCAGACTTATTCGAGTCAAGGAGTGTGGAAAGCTGCTTTGTCCTCCAGTGATCACTACTGATTTTGGTCTTGTCAGATTATAACTTCTTTCCAACCCAAAATGTATCTACTGAATTTGAAAACACCCTTCTTAAATTGTGCACAAGGTATCATTTTCACCAAGTTCCCCACCATGGGGAGACAGACCTGCCATTTTTCTAAGTCATGTGACAATCAGCCCTTGAGAGAAGTTCAAACCTCCATTGAATATGTGGCCTCTTGGCCAAAGAAGGTGGCTGACTTTGTTTTGCTGTGATGTTAGACCAGTTTACTTGAGGACTAATGTGAAGCCTGAGAACAACAATAACAATAACTCAATTAAAATAATGCCACCACAGACTAAACAACTGTCAGCTGCCAGACGATTGTACTGAAGTTCCTATCTTGATTTGTAGATGAAAAAAGCTAAGATAAGCATCTGAAATGTTTATGTAAACCATCATAGGGATCTAAGAGAAAATTTGATAGACAGACTGTGCTCAGACATGCTAACAGCCCATCTGAAGCCATTATCAGATTACATTTACCTGATCATTGCATTATTGCGTTAAAAGACAATCAGACTTCTAACACTTTTACTTGGTTTGGTTTGGTTTGGTTTGGTTTGGTTTTTTTGCAAGAGGACAACACTTTTACTAAAAGCTTATCCGAAGCCTAGCATGATGGTACTCCTAAGTTTCATCCATCCGTCCTTCAGTAACGTTCACTGCCAGGAAGTAGGTCTTTGTATTTTTCTGTAATCGTCATGCGTGTGGTAGCAGAAATTAGGTTGCAGAGCCACTTCACTCAAACTGTGGTGTGAAGAAGTACCATGAAAGAAGGGACTTACTGTTCACCTCATCTTGTTGTCTCACACTACCTCTCCCTTGGAATTTTATCAACAGATGATTAATATGTATTAATTATCTTGCTGACTTCAAAAAAGTTGGGTGAAATCTAAATGAATCTGAAGATTGCAAGAAAATCTTCCATTTTATCTATTGCCAACTTTCAAAGGTTATTTAATTTATGCTGTTGTAAATAAAATAAAGTCAATGAAAATTACTTCCTCAAAAGAAAAAACGGTAGGAGTGAGCCTTCCCTTACACTGTCTGTATGGGATATTGAAATAATCTGTTCACATAAACTATGTGGAAAACTAAACAAGAAAAATCATACACGATGATGAAAGCTAATAATTTCTTATCACTGATTCCAATGTTAAACAATTTTTATGCATTACTATGGGGCAAATTCAACTTTTCCATTTACTGTCAATGAGTCCTGTAATACAAAAATACAAAATTACATACCTGCAAAAGGGGCACATGTGTTACATAGCCATCTAAACTTTGTATGTATTTATACTCCACTAGTTAAAATCCAAATCCCAGGACATAGAAACCTCTTTATCCCTTTCCCATGACCTGTGATATTAGCTGTGCTATTCCTCAGATAGAGTGGAATTCCTTGTACTTTAGGTATATCACCTGACATGCAAAGTACTAGGGGAGTCAGCTCTAGAATAATCTAGAACAGCAGACAGATTGTCACATGTACAGGAGATTGTATGTCCGCTGATTGAAAGAATTATGCTCCCCAGCAGAATCAGGTCTTTGAATACATTTTGAACTGATTTTTCGTTTCAATTTTATCTGCAATAGGAAAGGTCTGATCTTTTCAGAACTTAAAAACACACCATATTCTTACAAAAATTAAATCACCGCATGTGTTTTGCATCCCTTCCCTGCCAGTGGGAGAGCAGCTCTTCTGTACACCTGTGCTTCCCAGAAGAGATCTTGGTTCATTATGAGATATGGCCATGAGTAATGTTCTCTGAGAGACACAGGGAAGATGTGGACAGTATGTCCATGAATGTATATATGACTACATATATAAGGGGAGAGCCATACAGACATATTGCAAAGGCTTTGCAGTTACACTGACCTGCATGTGGATTTAAGATATGCTTACTGAGGAAGAAAAGCCAAATGTGTGTGTAAGTTAAAGACAACTTATGACTTAAAAAAGATGTAGCCCCATGATGCTATATGGAGATGTGATGACCATGAAAGCCTTTCCTCTAGTAGTGAACATTTTTATACATTTTTAGAGAGGAAATGGAGGTACTTTGAGGAAATAAATGTTCCTGTAGTCTACTGTGTATTCATCTGTGCCTAAAGTCTCTGCTCTGCTCTTCTGAGAAGTGCCACACTGTTCCTCTCTTTGCATACTAAAAAAATACCAAACCCCCAAAACCTTAGCACAGAGGATGAAAAGTATGAAAAAACAATGATTAAAGATAGTGTCATAACCAGGAAAATATATTTTGAACATGGTACTCTTACTCTCAGATGTGAAATATATCCCAAATAGTAGCATGGTTTGAAATATTCTTTCTTTCGCCTGTCTATCAAGCTGCCCACCAGTCATGCCAAGTTGGTGTAAATGCCAGGAGAATATGAGATCTTTTTTTCAGACAGCCTGGACCTATACGGAACTGAAGAGGCTGGTAGATTTTTCAGTGGGCAGTTCACCTTTTGTAAATGTGAAGATCTTTGACCATGTGTTTCTGTCTCCTCATCTGACCCTTTTTCTCACTCTGATTCATTTAGAAATGCTCAGCCTTTGCAGGTCAGATCTTCTAGGAAAGAACCTATCTCCTCCCTTTTTTCTTCCCAAGAATGCTCATACCAAATAAAAGATGCTTCTCTTTAAATTCGATGTGTTTCCTGGAAGTGGAAGTAATTGCAGTGGGAGTTTCTCCTGTGTTTTTCACATGCATGACTCAGTGTCTGCATGCAAGTTTTATTGAATATAGGTTTGTTGGACAGAGCACAGACACTTTTCCCCACTGAGTATTCATGAGCAAATTACTTCAGCAAAAATTACAGGCAGGGAGGGGGAAGGAGAAGGGAGGAGAAATAGAAGTGCAGCAGAAGTTACTTTGGCAGCATGAACGTGTGTGGAGTATGGGGATATGTGTTACAGCACAGATTTACTTGCACCACGTCCCAGCATCTGGGTGAACAATCAGCTTCAGC
>NW_010425194.1:56913-64642 GCF_000710305.1 Buceros rhinoceros silvestris
ATGCACATGAACTCAGGAGAGTGACTGGTTCTGCAGAAGAACCAATTTAAGCCTGTTTAAGGAGATTAGAGACTTTTGGCATAAAATGTAAGATTTGGCTTTTCTTTACAGAAGGCAAGTTAGTTGGAAAAGCTGAATGCTAATGGTATTTTGAGAATTAAGCCTGGTGTAGGGACTTGTTCTAAATGAGAATTGTGTGTGCAGTGTTTTACTCTGACACCCAGAATTCCTGCTAGGTGTCCTTGTCCACAAGGTTTTCACAAAGATGTGTAGGTCTGCAGACTTTGTTGGTACTGGTCATCATGTGTGATGCGTGTTTCTGCAATAAAAGCAGTTTGAAATTAAAAGTAGTTAATTTACATGAAACAGCAGCCAAAATTATCAACAGAAAAGAAGATCTGATTTTTTGGAAAATAATTAGTGTATTCTGTAACCCACCCACCCGTGTGTTGTAATGGTCTGATAACAGTGGGGAAGCACATGTCTGGATCCCAAACTTTACGCCTCACCAGCCCATTGCAAATCGAATTAGGTAAATGATAGTTAGCTTAAGCAAAAGTTGTGGCTGGAGCTGAGTGACTGACTGTATTCAGATGAAATCAAAGAAACTTCACTCTCCTCTAAATTTCTCCTAGTGATACTTATTTTCCTAATAAATGTGTAATGGAAATGCTGAGCCATCAGGAAAAAGGAAAGGAGGCCTAAATGGAGAAAGTGAGGAGAAAGGAAAAGGAAACATAAATTTGGGAACTCTGAAGATGCAGAGTTATGATTCAATTCTTGGACACCTCTTGTGCTATATAACCTGAGGATATAATACATTATTGCAGAGGTGAAAATACATTTAAAAATCCAGAGGATATGTGGAAAAATTTTGCTGCAGTTTTCACAAATATAAAACTAAATTCATATAACATCTATACTCATGCAACCTAAGGTAACAAGTATAGTTGTATAGTTGTAAGTGTGGTATTATATAAAGTAAAATAAGAATTATGTTCCAGTTGTATCATTGATTTTCAAACAGGTTCTTCTGTTTAGGAAGAGACCATTTCATATAGCGTGCTGTTTTCATAGTAAGTGTAGTAAATGAATTTGTGTGTATTATAATTATTTGGGTGTGTACATCTCAAAGACAAATATTTGCAGTTATAAATTAATTAATCTACCTTGTCCAAAAAGTTGGAAATTTGTGAAATATCTTCTTTCTTAACACCTGCACTGAACTATGCTGTGGAGAAGAGTGTCAGGAATAAACTATATTCCTATAGTTTACAGTTTATTGGCTATAAACTGTGCAGAAAGGGTAGGCCAGGAAGGAGAGGCAGTGGAGTGGCCATGTATATTAGGGAGTGTTTTGATTGTCTTGAGCATAATGGTGGGGATAACAAGGTACAGTGGTAAGAATCAGGGGATTTATAAAGGGATTTATACAAAGGGATATATAGGGATATAAAGGGATTTATCAAGAATTTATGGGTAAGAATCAGGGGAAAGGCCAACAAGGTAGATATCATGGTGGGAGTCTGTTAAGGACCTCCCAACCAGGATGAAGAGGCAGATGAAATATTCTACAAGCAGCTGAGAGAAGTCCCACGATAAATACCACTTGTTCTTCTGGGAGACTTCAACTTACCTGCTGTCTGCTGGAAATACAAATCAGCAGAGAGGAGAGAGTCTAGGACAATCCTAGGTTGTGTGGAAGACAACTCCTGACACAGCTGGTGAGAGAGCAACTAGGGAAGGCTCCCTGCTAGACCTGTTGTTCATGAACAGAGAAGGACTTGTGGGTGATGTGAAGGTTGGAGGCTGTCTTGGCCACAGTGATCATCAGATGGAAATTTTCAATTCTTGAGAAAGTAAGGAGGGGAGTCAGTGGAACTGTCACCTTGGACTTCCAGAGGGCAGACTTTGGTCTATTGAGGAGACTGATTGACCTGGGTGGCTGACCTGAATGGCAAAGAAGTCCAGGAAGGCTAGATACTCTTCAAGAAGGAGATCTTAAAGGTACAGTACCTTCCCTGTGTGCCAAAAGACATGCCAGCAGAGTAGAAGACCGTCCTGGCTAAACAGAAAGCTTTGGCTGGAACTCAGGAAGAAAACGAAAGACTATGGCCTATGGAAGAAGAGGCAGGATGCTCAGGAAGACTACAAAGATCTTGTGAGGTTATGCAGGGAGAAAATGAGAAAGGCCAAAGCCCAACTAGAACTTAATCTGGCCACTGCCATAAAAGAAAATAAAAAGTGTTTCTATAAATATATTACAGCAAAAGAATGACTAAGGAGAATCTCCATCCCCTATCAGATGAAGGGGGAAACATAGTGATCAAGGATGAGGAACAGGCTAAGGTATTGAAAGCCTTCTTTGCCTCAGTCTTCAATGGCAAGATTGGTTGTTCTCGGAATACTCAGCCCCCGGAGTTGATAGACAGAGATAGGAAGTGAAATGAAGCCTCCATAACCCATGAGGAAATGGACAATGACTTATTGCACCTCTTAGATGTGCACAACTCTATAGGGCCAGATGGGATCCACCAAGGGTACTGAAGGAACTGGCAGAAGTGCTCACTATGTTGTTTTCCATCATTTATCAGCAGTTCTGGATAACTGGGGAGATCCCGGCTGAGTGGAAGTTAGCAAATGTGATGCCCATCTACGAAAAGACACAGAAGGAGGATCTGGGGAACTATGGGCCTGTCAGTCTGTCCTTGGTGCCAGGGAAGTTTATGTATGGAGTGTCATCATGCAGCGTGTACAGGACAGCCAGGCGATCAGGCCCAGCCAGCATGGATTTATGAAAGGCAGGTTCTGCTTGACTAACCAGATCTCTTTCTACGACAAGGTGACCTCCTTAGTGGACGAGGGAAGGGCTGTGGACGTCGCCTACCTAGACTTTAATAAAGCCTTTGATGCTGTTTCCTACAGTATTCTCCCAGAGAAACTGGCTGCTCATGGCTAGGATGAACTGGTTGGATGGCTGGGCCCAAAGAGTTGTGGTGAATGGAGTTCAATCCAGTTGGCGGCTGGTCACAAGTGGAGTTCCCCCAGACTCAGTATTGGGACCATTTCTGTTTACTATCTTTATCAATGATCTGGACGAGGGGATTGAGTGCATCCTCAGTAAGTTTGCAGATGACACCGAATTAGGTAGGAGTGTTGGTCTGCTTGAGGGTAGGGAGACTCTACAGAGGGATGTGGACCGGCTGGATTGATGGGCCAAGACCATGGTATAAGGTTTAACACGGCCAAGTGGTGGGTCCTGCACTTGGGTCACAGCAACCCCTTGCATTGCTACAAGCTTAGGGAACAGTGGATGGAAAGAAACCTGGCAGGAAAAGATCTGGGGGTGCTGGTTGACAGCCAGCTGAATATGAGCCAGCTGCATGCCCAGGTGGCCAAGAGTCCAATGGCATCCTGGCTTGTATCAGAAATAGTGGGGCCAGCAGGACTAGGGAGGTGATCATTCCCCTGTACTTGGCACTGGTGAGGCCGCACATCAAATACCATGTTCAGTTCTGGGCCCCTCACTCCAGAAAGGACATTGAGGTGCTGGAGAGTGTCCAAAGAAGGGCAACAAAGCTGGTGAAGGGTCTAGAGCACAAGTCTTATGAGGAGCAGTTGAGGGAACTGGGATTGCTTAGTCTGGAGAAAAGGAGGTTGAGGCGAGTCCTTATTACTCTCTACAACTACCTGAAAGGAGGTTGTAGTGAGGTGGGGGTCAGTCTGTTCTCCCAAGTAACAAGCCATAGGACCAGAGGGGGAGATTTAGGATGGATATTAGGAAAAATTTCTTTACTGAAAAGATTGTAAAGATATTAGGAAAAAATTCTTTACTGAAAAGATTGTAAAGCACTGGTACAGGCTGACAGGGAAGTGGTTGAGTCACCGTTCTTGGTGCTGAGGGACATGATTTAGTGGTGACTTGTCAGTGCTGAATTAACAGTTGGCGTCGATGATCTTAAAGGTCCCTTCCAACCACAAAGATTCTGTGATTCTGTGATTCTGTGATTCCGTGATTCTGTGAACATGGATGGATCAATTTGGAAAATTTTTGTATGGTCCATGTAAGAGAGTCAGACTCCACTAACATAAGAGAAGATTTATGGCCTTCTACACACATAGATTACTCCCAAATCTCAGGAGATGCATCCTGGAAACAAACTGGAATATTTCTTCTTGGTTCCCATCAGAAGTGGTCAGTTCTGTAATGTTTATCTACCAGGCTAAACCTTTGACTCATTTTATTTTACCTGAGCTTCTGAAATGCCTTGCAGAAACTTATTGCCACAGCAGCCTATGAGGCAGGCAAACATCACATCTGTTATACAGAGGCATGGAGTAACAAAATAAGTGAATCTCATAAATATGTGTAAGAGCTTGGAGATAAAGCTGAGAGTAATTCTGGGTTTCTTGTGCCCCAGTTTAGTGCCTTACTCTACATAATTCATATGGGCTACCAAGTGGAGTGATGTAAGAAATTTTTTTATACAAAATGTAGTTTATTCCCAGTCTATACTGGACAAAGCTGAGCCTCTGTAGATTACTTTTTCACAAGGAAATCATCCCGCTCCAGAAAAGTGGTGAACTCCATCCTTGAGCCAGAACATCAGCCAGTGAATACTGGAATTGGTAATTTTGGGTTCTGTTGTGCTTCCCTCTCCTGATCAAAGAGCACTTCAATGGAAACTCTCAGTCGGTGCTATTTGGGTGAAACTGCACTCTGGCAGGCATACCATCTCCGACCCAGTCAAAACATCCCTGGTTTGTAACCGATTACTTCTGTCTTCCCATCTGAGCTTCGGGAAAGCACATTTCTATTCGTGACATTTCAAGTTCCTCTACCAGTGGTTATTTCATTGCTAAGAATCATCATTATGGTCCATGATGACACTAACATATTTAAAAATTAGAATGGATTTAGTTCATATGGGTGTGAGATTATTAGGGTTATTATTAAAGCACTTTTAAAAAATCAGGTGTCAACTAGGCAAAGACACAAATAACAAAGTTCACGAACTTCCCAGAAGATTTTACATGTAAAAATTTAAGACCATGAAAAGATGCCAAGACAGTTCTGCAAAGGACATGACATCAGCAACAACATCCATCAGACACATAATATACTGTGTCAGTATCTTCCAAATTTTTCTAATCTTTCCTAAGTAAGGCAAGAAGCAGTGCTCTTTAAAAGCACTGCCATGATTTTACAAGAATGTTTTAGAGAAGTGTTTCAAAATACAGTTAAGAACCCAGATCACAATTTGTCATCAAAGCAGAATAAAAGTTCTGCACCCACTGCCTTGATTTACTCATAGAAAATTCCCATTTACTTCACTTGGCTAAGGGTAAAAAACCCCATGATCTGGACCAACTCATTTACTTTGGGAAAAGCTGTCTGTTTAAACGGGCAGATTAGACAAGACACAGCTAGAATTATATTGGTCTTTTTACTTGCAGTCTCCCATGAGTGTATTTATGAATCTCAAGAGGGATGCTTTTTGTCCTGTTAGCCTTAATTGCATTTTGTTTAGCTCAATGTTTTAAACAAAAAGCTCTTTCCAGTATGGTTGAATTTATGGATCTCAAGTTTCTGTAAGGATGCACATTTCTTGTTCTAAGCTGGCTCTTTATACATGTGAATTTTTGGGGCATCATCTACATTTTAATCTACAAATGGGAAATCTGACCTTGCAACTGAGAAGAAAATAACTGAAATGATCACTCCAGAAAAAGTAGGAAAATATTTTAGATACAGAAGAAGAATCCAAACTTAAATAACATGTTCTGTCACTGTAATTTCATAATTCAGCCTAAGTATGATTCATAAATTAAAGTAATAAAAAGCAGGACAACATCTGTTCCAAACTATGTTAATAGGAGGGAATTTGGACATTTGAGAAGTTGTTATGCAGACGTTATATTCTACATGGGAACATATGAAGAGTGTTTACAGTAAAAATAACTTCTTATGCTTACTAGTATTTCTTTTTAAATGTACAGATAGGTCTTAAGATTTTAGTACCCAAATAGGTTGCCCAGAGAGGTGGTAAATGCTCCATCCCTGGAAACATTCAAGGTCAGATTGGATGGGGCTCTGAGCAACCTCATCTGGTTAAAAGAAGTCCCTACTTACTGCAGGGAAGGTGGACTAGCGGACCTTTAAAGGTGTCTTCCAACCCAATCTATTCTGATATTCTGATTCTATGATCCTAAATTTAATTTTGAAATTGGACTAAAATAATTGGATGAAGTAGTGAAAAAAGACTCCGGTGTATGCTTTTGTTTTTTAAACACTTTCATGTATCCTATTTAATGAGATAGCTTTTGCATATCTCCACTGTATCTCCCAAATTAAAAATCCAGGCTTCCCCTGTGTAATTCAGATAATACATATGAGAAATATGTCCCAACCTGGCACCAGTTTTAAAGCCTCCCAACCTTGTATTCATTGCTATGTTAACGACTAATTATTGTTACTAATAAAATCTCATGGTACATTGATTTATAAGTAGGGATTGCTTAATTCAAGATCAAAGCCAAACCATTTTCTTTATATCTTAAGAGATGAAGGATGTAATTGAGTTCATATATGGGCTGTTAAGTAACATGCATATTTACCTCATACTTAAAGCTGCTTCTTGAGCTGGTGTGCTGGCCCTTTTATCCCGGGGTATGAAGTTCAAACAGTAACACTACTGAAAGAGAGCTATAAAGAGGGATAGATTGGGAATCCCTGCATCCTGATTACCCAAGATAAGAAGGTACTTGGGACTGGAAGCAAAGGTGCTGAGAGCTAAATTAGCTGTCTTTGAGATAAAAAGTTAATTTCCTTCAGAGAAGAGCCCAGCTAAGCAACCGTCCCTTTTAAAACTAAATGTTCACAGTTAAAGCAGCAGACAACATTTACATTTACTGGAGATAGTAATTTATGGTTCTGGTGGCTGCCTCTACAGGGAGGATGGCAGGCAATGATATATACAAACACCTTAAGAGGTAAACATCTGCAAAAGAATGCAGTCCCCTGTAAAATAATGCGTACTGAAACAGAAAAGGGGAAAAAAAATTGAAATAATGTATGCAAAAAACCTGTTTTTACCATGAAGATAAAAATACACAGGATTTTGTTATGGAGCTGAAAAATTATAGCTGATCAGAGGAGTAGCTCAGAGAAATGCCAATTACTTGCTTCCCAGACTGCTCAGCATAAATGATCAAGCGCATGCACAGCAGATAGATCTGCACAGAAACATTTTGCACTCATGCTGCAAAATTCAGTCCCCCAGTATTGAAACCTATTTGTAAATAATTTGTTCTGATTTAAACAGTGCATTTGTCTTTGAAAGCAGCTGGTGTTTTACTGTTATACTGATTTCAGTCTTGAGAAAGAAAACAATTTATGATTGATGTTAAGAGTAGTCAGTCATGCAGCCTTGTGTGTGCTTAAAAAGCCCTTCATGTTATGGTATGTCTTCATACCGAGTACAAGAAAGGAAAAGGCAAGGAGGCTTGCAAGTATTTGCATCAGATAGGATTTTTCTTTGGATGTTGTCCTTTCTGTCTGGTCTGAAATGCCTTCATACGGATGGGGCTAAGAAGAAAGCTAAGAGAATATCCCAGGAACAATACAAGACATTTATGCATGCTCACTTTTTTTTAGAAATGACGTGAGCCCTAAGAAACACCATTGCATCCTGCATCCTCCCTTGCTTCTCTGCCATCTCCCGCTCTT
>NW_010425194.1:64769-83137 GCF_000710305.1 Buceros rhinoceros silvestris
CCAAAGAGCCTCAAGCCCATTACCTGCAACAGTTTTCTCCTGTCTTTCCAGCAGCACCTGACTGCTGGCTGTACTGGGAGCAGCCTGGGGTGTAGCTGGCTTCCTCCTGCTCCGGCAGCCTGGCTAGAGCCTGATGGGGTGCTTGGGGAGCTCTCGGGAGGACTGGCTCTTAGCTGGCATGCTAGGTCTAGTGCCTCTCTGTCCTTTCATCATTGAATTAATTCATGGGGTTTTTCACCTAGTTCAGAGGAAATGCATTGCTCAATGTTTTCAGTCCTATGTCTTAGGAAATGTGTTCACAAGCCTACTTACAGAGTTGCTGAGGTACTTGAAAAACTCTATTTATAAACAGAAGTATAAGAAATATCCTGCCATTTTCTTTATGTTTGATAAAAATAAACATCTTTATCTGGGTTGAAACTCAGCATTTTTGTGTTTTAGTTTTGGCTAGGATGCTGTTCCTCTTGCAAATGCCTCCGTGTAACTCTATGGGCATTTGTCTGAATAGACATTTCAATCTGTGCCCTGTCATGTTTTAGAACGTATTTTTTTCGATCATCTAATTAAGCAAACTGGTTCATTATTAGCAACACTGAGGTGTTAATTCAATTCCTGCCTGTGATTTCTTTTCCAAGCTTGTTTACCTGTGAAGCCATGTGTAACTAAAGAAAATCCCCACAGCAAGTGGTGGAAGATCGAGGGAGAAGAGGCCTCACCACTGCATTTTTTTAAGCTTTAGTCCAAAATCTCCAAGCCCTGAAGGTTTAATTATCGTGTGCAGTGTAGTGTTGAATAGGAAAAAGGGACTGTAGCACGAAGGAAAGATTTTCACACTGATACTCACAAAAGAACAACAGCATTAAATGAAAAAAAAAGTTCTAAGGTTCTACATGCATTTGAAGTGGATAAAAGGAAATAACTGGCAGGGACGAAGCAAATTATGAATGGAATTAAAAATATAGAGTATTTATACATCTCTCCAACATGTAATACATCTTTGGGCTTATTGCAGCAGAATAAATAAGCCACAAGGGTACAAGTTAAGAGTTTTTCAAGCTTTCTTAGGCCTTTTCTTAACTTATTTCGAGTTAGGTTACTGGCTTAAAAACACTAAGAAGGTGAAAAAGACCTCACACTATTATTCCTTTTAGCACATACAGTGACCTGAAGAGGATTAAAAGTTTGTCCAATCTCTATTCATAGTATTCTTAAAGAGTTTTCAAAGGACCTTTTAAACAAAGGTTGCCAAACAAAGCACCTCTTTTGTTGCTACTTAGCTGTGGCCTATTGTCAATCAATAAGCAGGCTTTCACTCCAGTGTAATTGGGGCTTTCAATTCTAATTATGCTGCATGCATACAGAAAATGTGAATGTAATATTAATAACAAAATAAAATTGTACGTGTACAGTGTGAGTGTATACACACATACACATCCTCCACAAACACAAGCACAATAATCTCCATGCAATACTATACAATACACTATTACAGCAGGTGTTATGTTCCACCACAAACTTGGCTGCATTGCAATAGTACCTTTAGTCTGTACCTCCAGAAAATACTTTGACGTTTTATAAATAGCCTGTATAAAGAATAATTGTAGTTAAAGCTGAAGTAGGTACTGCGGTTATATTTCTCCCAGCCAGCAATAAGATTTTAACATTTTTAACTAATTTAATTCAAATTTTGAGACTGAAATTTTATTGAGGATTGACTTGTTAATAAAGTTTGAATTAAAGATGTTCCACTCTGTTTTGATGAATTGAAAATTGTTCACTATCTTTTCCACCTTTTCCTGAACAACCAGGTCTTGAGCTGAAGCATCTCATAATAAACAGCCTTGACCATAAGAAAACTGTCTTCTTTTAGGGTGGGAAGGAAATTTCATTTTGAGATGAACACATTATGAGGTTTTGAAAAATTATATAATGTACTTGTATACTGCAATCACAGCAGAAATCTGGTACGCAACATGAACCCACTGATTTGATGCTCTTACATATATGTATGCCCATATATATGATGAACTTCTATATATAAATATATGCATGTTCACTATTGTATGTGCAGATAAATGGATGTAGAGACAGATATAGATATGCAGATCTATACACTCACAAGAGTTCTTGTGAGATTTTGACCTCATTAAATAGAGATAGAAATTATTTATTATCAGAGAAAACATTTATGTGATTCAGGATAATATCCTTATTTCCATAATTAATCCAGCGGACGTATAGAGTGGAAGTGGAATAAACTGACTGCCAAAGAAAGCAAAAGTACCATTGCAAGCATATGAGACTGTCCTAGACTACAGCCATAAAGGAGGGAGGGCTCCTAATCTGCCAGATGAGGTAAAAGATGCAGCTGCACTTCTTAAGCATTCACAACCACCAAACCAATGATCTGAAGGTACTTTGGAACACCGAAAGCTTAGGAAGGGTGAACTGTAGAGAACTCCTCGCAGAGGTGGCCTTTGTCTTGGTAGAGAGTCTGCATTTCCTTGGCTATTGGCTTCCACTGGCAGAGGGAGAGGAAATTTTCTCACCATGTGTCTTTTTTCTCCTTCAGAAAATCTACCTCTGAAAATTAAGGCTGAAGAATGGTTTTCTCCCTTCTCATTCTAGCATAGCATAAATTTAATTTTTCTCTTTTTATCCAACTGTTTCTAAGCTGTGGAACTGAATCCTTATGTATATCCCTAGTTGTTATTCCTAATATATTGTGAGCAAGAAGGATTATATAAATCTTTGAAAAGCAAACTCATTACAGAATTCTCCAGTTTTTCTTTCCTTCTTTAAAATCTCCAAGAAGTTACATATATTCCTGGGATCACTGTGTATGGTCAGATACAGACACTTTTAAGCACCTGTATGCCATTACTCGTACATGTGTGTGTGTAATTCCTGTATAATGTGCGTAGATATACAATGTGCTAATGTGAAACTTTCTCAGAAGTCCATAACTTGATGACATAAAACAAGAACATACTTGTCATATACAGACTCTATATTATAAGGTAGATGTCTATATTTGAGTGATACATATAGATGAAAACTACATGAACAGAGCCCTGTGTTTATATAGCCACCCTAAATGATTTCTTTACATTTAAATGAAATATGAGTATAAAATTCTGTTTCACTTCCTTGGCATGATGCAGCTCTCGTACAGCCCATTAGAAAAGCACTGTTTTTGTATAACACTCTTGCTGAATATACTGAAGTACTCAAACTGAGTATAAACCTGACAAAGATCCATAGTGCGTGTTTGGAGGCAGGCTTGCCCAACAGATCACATGCTTCTTCCATAAAAATTCACCTTCCCTTAAAAATTCATTTGTTTTTGTTAAGCTTGAAATTCAAATATATTTTCTATCTTAAGGATGGACTGACTTTGCTCTAGGTCTGTGCAGGTCCCAGTGTAAGGACTACTCCTGACAATCATCAATAGCAATGAGTAACATGAGGTCATTCTCATTAAAAGATGACAAGATACTCTAGATATAGCTCCCACATCAGACCCAGAACTGAAATAGCTCCTCAAGAATTCATGATATAACAGGTAGTGGCAATGACTTTAGGATCAAATGGCTTGAGTTAAAAATCTGTCAACTTTTGGGGCACCGGGAGTGTGTGCTTGTGTTTGTGCTGTATTGACTCAGAATAATCACTTCTGACAGGAGATAAAAGTGTTAAGTGCTGAAAGTTATTTTCCCCCATGTGGTGTCTACAGATCTTGCCCAAGAATGCCAGATGAAGCTTCTAAAAGTTACAAATGTGATATAGTGCATGACATTTAAGCTAAAAATTAAAAAAATAGATGAATGCCTTCTTCAGTATGAGAAAGAAATGCTGTATGATGAGCTGATGCTTTTTATGGAAAACATAGTTGTAAAACAGGTGCTTCCTTTGCCTTGGATCTCCTCCTTGCATAGTGAGGAATGTCACCAGTGAAAGACTATCACTGCTGCAGACCTTTTCTGAAGTCTTCAGATCTTGCTTGCAAACATTTGGTTTTGAAATGCAGAAAATCATTCAAAATTTTATATATTCCTTTTCAATGTGATCTAAAGCTACTTATTTCAATGGGTCTGTAATCAAATCCGCTGTGTCTGCAGGAGAGGTTTGTATTCATACATGTTGTAAGGAGGTGTGAGCCAGTAAGAACTGCAGTGTAGGTAAGGGAAAGGTCCCGTTAGCCTAAAGTACTCTACACAGAAGTATGAAAGAAAGAGGACTTTAAAAAGAGGAGCTGTAGACTGATTCTAAGTAAATTAGATTTCGAGAATTAGCATGCACAGGAATCTTTCAGCTGGAAGCTTTATCTAGACCTTCATTTAAGAAGCTCATGGAAGATCTAGCTTCTGTGACATTTTCTTGCCTCTCTGCCCTCTGTTTGTACTCTTGAACCCTGCAACATCATGTCACAGTTCCATAACTCAGTGCATTTGCTTTTCTTTCTTCTGTTCTCCACCTGCCACCTGGGAGCCCCTTAGTTTCTTGTACCACTGCTCTGCAGTGACATTTTTCATAATGTCAGGATTTTATTGAGCTGTGATATGTCTCCCAGTCACCTCTTGCCTACAGTTTCTAGGCATATACTTTCCTCATATTAGAAATCACTGCATACCTTTGGCCATCTTTGTTGCTCTTCTAACTGCTCCAATACCCTTTATGAAAGAGAATGAGTGAAGACACACATGCAGTGTGTAAGACGTAGGCAAAAGAATGTATAAGGCAGTATAATGATGTTTTCTGTTTATTATTTCTTTAAATGGCCGTATCTGTATTTGCCTTTTTAGCTGCAGCTGAACACCGAGTCAATGCTTTCAGAAACTTGTGCATCCCTGTCCTAGGCAGTCATTGTATTTCTATAAGGAGGGTTATTCCCTTCTGCATACATACATGAATTCATCTGCTATTTTGTGATTTAGCCAACTGTTGTTTTGTTATTTGTTTTGTTTTGTTAATTGCTTTGTTAATTAACAGCAATTGTTTACAATCAGCTTTATGTTTGACCATTTCAAGTATGTTTACATAAATTACAGTTTTATTAGCTTTCTCTGTGCTCTCTTTTCCATACCATTTGCCGATATGTTGAATGGCAAAGGTGAGATTTTTCAGTGTAAAGCAACTGTCCAAGAAGAATTTCTCTCTTCTGTGATAATTTTTTTTTGCTGTTGTAGCTCGAAGATGGAAAAGTCAAGATAGACTTTGACAAGTCCATTGTCCTTTAAGATTTTAATCCTATAGAATCTGAAAAGGAAACAGAGCTTTGAAGATCTAAATACCTAAAATATGGCAAAATGTGGCTATGTAGAGTATTTTCAGTCTATTTCCTGGGAAAAACAACCAACTTTGAGACAACTGTCTCTATTACTGGGGACATACTTCTGTAATCAGCTATTGCACTTTTTTTTTGTACATTATTTATTATAGTTTGTAGCAGTCAAGTGTATTCATCTGCCCAACTATCTAAAATCAAAGGTAAGTTTTCCTACTTGTGTTTAGTCACTTTAAACTTAGGTGTATACCCAAGCCCTGCACACATGTTCTGTCTGTAGTTAGAGGAGAGAAGCACATCCAAAAGATGTTTCAGGCCATCCTAAAACAGGTCTCTCAGAACAGCAGGTTGAGTCAACATCTGGAATTATGCCCATCTTTCTCCATTGACTGCAGAAAAGCACTTAAACAACTAGCTAGGCTAGACACCTAACTTTTAAATGACAAATGGTAATTGAGATTAATCTTACCCCACACAACTTAATTAATTTAATCCTTATTATAGCTACAGACTGAATTTTTGCAAGCCCAAGTAGCTGGGTTGGTGGCTATGACAAAAGACATCTGCAGAATTTTTTATTTCAGATAGAGCCATGTCCTCTGAAAAGGTTTCCAACAAATCCTGGATCTTAAAGACTTGCTTACATGGAAAATCAAGCACACCTGTCAAATCTTCCATTTAAGTGGAAATGATGCCATTTTGATTTCACTGATAAGCTCCAAATGGGAATTCTTATTTTAGAATGAGATGGGCTTGTAAGTTTCACTGTTTTCTGCAGAAATATTACCAAAATTTTAACGACCTAAGGAAAAAACTCTTAAACAAACATATCACCTTTTATAACTTGGTGAAGATGTTTGCTGGTATGACTAGAGTATTTTGATTTATTGTCTTACTTTAGAGAGCCACTATAGCCAAAATAAGTGAAAAGGGACATAGAAGTTTAGCAGTGTAAATAAGTGTAACATCCTCAAGGATTTTTTTGTGAACTTGACAGACATTTCCCTCTCTTTTTTTTCCTATGAATCAGACTGCTTTGCAATAAAATCCCAGTTATGAATTTTTGACTTTTGGATGACTGATTTTGATCCTTCTAACAACCAACTTTTAATCTTATTTTATCATAATACTTTTTAATCCTTAGCAATACAGAAAGAATCTTAATTTTACCTCTGATGTAATAAATTTGCTTTCCTGTTGGAAGCTGGAAAGCATTGGCAGCTGCTGTTGTAAGCGGTATGCATGACAATTTAATTGCTACTCTGTCATTGGACTCTGGTACTCCAAAATGTTTCCATTTCATGAGATATATTTCGATGGTCAGATGCCTGGGAAAAAATAAGGGGGAGCAGAGAGTGTTGCTGTCCGTTGTTTTTCTTTCCTGCAGCTGCCTTTCAGTTAATAATAACAACAAAAAAAAGCCACCTCCAAACCAAATATTTCACATACTAAAAAGCCAGAGTTGTAGATACCTGCAAAATGGTAATAACACCTGTTCCTGGTGTTGGAATAATCATTTCAAGAGGAGAGGATGTTGTCCAAACTGGCAGTAGAGCTGCAGTGGGTGGAGGCGAGGACAGCAGCAGCGTTTCCCATCCAACGTTTCCTGTGCTCTCACACACTGCTCACAGCTCTTGCAGGAGCCTGGGAGGTGCACAGTGACAGGCTTGAGCCAAAGACCGGACAAATTGTTTACTAACTGCAGCTGGGAAAGAGATTTTCAGGGTCCTGCCAGAATAGCCAGCATCAAGTGTGAGCTATGTGTTACCTCTAAAACATTGCAGATGTTTCTCTGAGAGTTCAGAAGGAGAAAAGCTTTGCTTCCTGTTAAATCCCTTGCCACCTCTGCTTCTCCTGCTACACCATGTGGCCAAACTGGTACTGGGGGTACTGTAGAAACAAGCTAGCCTGAGAATGGCCATTGTGATAAATGAAGTTATGAATGCTCTGTTTTGTTTTTTGAGGAAAATCAACCTACATACATATTATTTCTCAATAAGTCAAATCATAAACTATGGGAGTGAACATTGGCTGATCTAAATGTAGCCAAGTGGCCAGGTCCCCTGGAAAATATCAACTGTATACCCTTAAAAGTACTCAATTACTCTCAAAGAAAAGATTGATGCCTATTAAACAACATATTAGCATGCAAGTGATCTGAGATGCCAATATATCAATAGGCACTGGTGAGAAGTCTACCCATGTATTCTCGTGCAAATTCCAGGAGGAAATGGGCTCCAGGAGGCTAAATTCTGTCCTTGGAGATTCGCAGGAATTACCCACTGACAAGTAGGCATTTGTCTAGCTCTTTCGTTAGATAGTATGTCACACCACTGAATCAGTTTCCTTGTCCTCCACATAACCTTCTCCTTGCACAAGCCAAATTCCTGAGTCATCATTTCTGGATGCAGAGATCCAGGTCCTCAGCCAGTACACCAGTATGATTCCTTAAACTGGAGCATTAATCTGCTTCCTGAGGTTTATTTCTTGTCCCTTCACTACCAAGTATAGTCACTTTCAGTGCTGTATATGTCACTATTTTATTATTAATCGTCTTTCATGGGCACCCCCTTGTCGTGGGGAAAGAGCTTGCGTGCCCTTGTGGGATTGAGAGCTGTGCTGGTGGTGGCACGTGCCTCCGGTGGGGTCTCCCAGGCCAGACAGGTCTCCACCGAAGGGCCAGACAAAGTGTGTCCACGGGCAGGATGGGCTCACTAGCCTTCGGGCAGCCATCCTAGGAGAAGGACAACTCTGACTCCAAACCCGGGCAGATGGAGCTCGTTTAGCCTTGTAAGGCATCCATCATCTCAGAGAAGGACACTCTAACCAAACCTACGACCCGAGGACTTCGCTGTCACCGTCCAAGCTCGCTAGGCCCTGGCAGATGAACCTCAGGTGTAAAGGGTGGAGCCAGTTCCGCGCACGCTGGTGCCTCACCTAAAAAATCCACCACGCAGGCCCGAAGGGTGCACTCATTGCTTGCAGTGAGCGTGGGAAAAGCCCTTCCCAGATCTTCGTTTGCAAAGCCAAGCCATGATGATGGTGATGATGATGATGATGAAGATGATTAATCTCTTTTATTTAGTGCGTCACGTATCATTCATATATTTCCCATTTTATTAATTGTGTTTTCTATTAATTTATCATTATTTCTTCATTCCATCAGTAAAAAATAATTTGCCTTCACTCTTCAACCTGTCCCAAACATCCCATGGTTGAAGAAAACCTCAACTCTTTTGCACTAATTTCTCAGCCACGTAGGAAAGATGGTAAGAACCCAACGGCTTAAACTCCTTTCCACTCTATTTGCTGCAAAGAAGTAGCAATCACAGCGAAGGAGCCCTGCAGGACTCATTTTAGCATTACTAATTATTTCAGCAGCAGACAAAGAAGCCCTAATCAAAGATCAGGGATAAAATATTTTAAGGGGAACAGAAGACTAAGCATGGAGGATGTCCCTGGGAGATTTTGTAGCTTGAGCATTATACTAGAAGGAACAGGAGAGAGAAACCTGAGGAGACGCTGAAGCACAGAGATAGGATGGGTTGGGGAGAAGTTAATCCTCTTCCCTCCTTTCTCTCTTTTCCTACTACTCCCTGTGGTGCATCTTGTGCTAGCAAATAGAGAAAATATTATCAAAAATATAAACTGAAGTAGTTGGAACAGGTATAATGCTATTTAGAAACCTGCATAAGGCATTTTCCAAGGTTAAAAAGGTTTGGATATATCAGCAGGCAGTGAAAGTTTGAGGAAGTGTTACATAAAAAAGGAGAGGTTTCTAGTTAAAAACAAAGAAGAGACATCACAATGTTCTGATTTTATACCCTTGTGACTTTGTTTTACATAAAAGTAATTACATTTTTCTCCGATTCTTTATTCAATTCTGTAATATAATAAAAAATGTAAAATATTTTTTTCATCCAAACTCAAATTTTACCACAGTTTAAGAAAACTTAAAAAAAAAAATTCTGAAAGTTTATTCAAAATACATATTTCACCCTGAAAAGAGAGAAACTACAGAAATCCTTTAGGTACTCCATTATTTTTAATAAGCTGGATGTAGGAAGCACTCAGATAATACTGTTCAAAACAGTGCTATAAAAATGAAAAAAAAAAGAAATAAACACAGGGAGAGTGCATTTTTACTTCCCCTTGTTACAGGAGCAATTGGACATTCAACTAAATCTTAAAGGTGACATCCAAAACTGATGGAAGAATCACTTCTCCTCTTGTCAAGGAGCACTGATAACTTGCAGTTTTTGTTGCCACAAAATACAGTTAAGACCAAGGCCTTGGGACTTTTCTATATCAATCTGAAAACGGATTGAGAAAAAGTCATTTTAAAGACCTGCCTGGAGAATTTTATTAATTCTGAGCATTAGCAGAAAGAAATTACCAGTGTATTTATTTGTGATTCATGTGGAACCTGATTAAGCGAACCCCCTAAGTGGTTGCTCACACTGGAGATCAGAAGGAATGGATAAGAGAATAACACATGTGAGATCTTTCCTGATTTTTTTTTTTTTTATAGTAAAAGCAATGGAATTTGTTTGGCTGACTCCCATGTTAATTTTGAAAGCCTTAGCTAGTGGCTATAAAGAATATTATTATTTTCCTAAGTAGGAAGAATATCAGTTGTTCAGTATTAAGAGAAAATAACTTTTTTGTGTGTAATTCTTTACCACTGCTATACTAAAATCCAAGTTTATTGGAAGTGTTTTACTCCAGCTAGCTATAATGAATGGAGACAGAATATGTGGATCTTGCAAAACTGCCAGTGAGCTGACATGAGTTAATTTTCAAAGAATCCGTCAAACCACTAGGTAAGGAGCAAAACCGCTGTCAGATGCTATCTGAGGTGGAGAAATACCTTGAAGGACAGAGTTTTTGAATGGTAGAAGCAATATAGCATGGTCACAGTGTGATGCAAAGAAAAATCTTTATTTGCCTTCCTGGTAGCAACTACTTGCACCTCTTTTCAGAGCATAGAATCCTTTCAACAGATTCTAAAGTACTGATGTAATGAGTACAGAAAAAGCAGACACTATTGGTACGAATTTGTCACAGAGAAAATGTCCCACAGGAACTCTGCAGTGCATAGTCTCTTCTTACTTTTTTTCCCTCAAGGTTTACATTTTGTGTTTACACAGACTAGGGACCAAAGAGGATTTTTATCTCCCCTAATTTTAACCATGTGGAAATTAGACATTTAATTTCATGCTTTGTGGTCAAACGAGACTAGCATCACTAGAGCATGGTTTGTCCCATCTGTCTTTGACATATGTCTTTGGATGGGACAAATATCCCTTTGTAAGTACCTGTGTCTGCTCATTAATTATAGAGGGAGCCTTGATGAGTAATTTAGACTAGACATATCAATTTTAGGAGATAAAGCGAGGTGAAATGGATGGAACTCCGGCTTCAGTGATCAAGACCTGGTTCCACAGGCAAGCTTTCTATTAGTAACAAGATTTCTAGGATCGCCTCTGTGCTAGGCAAAAAGGTGCACGTTATGGACACTTCAGGTACCAATGGGCAATGATAGAAAAGACAGATAATAAAAACATTTTTACAGATTATAAATAAATCACACTCAAGAAGATTAGAAAAAGTTGAACAAACAGAAACAATTTCATGTACTTACTAGAACGTTATTCAGTTTCCTAAAACTGCCAAATTAAAATTATACTTTAAGAGTCTTGCTTTCTCTCAGACTTTACAGAACTACAGATTTTCTATATTAGAATGGATCTAAATAAACTCATAAACATTTTTCCCATTAGAACACTTCCACGATTTTTCCCCCTGAGAAAGATGTATGTGTGGGCAAAAAGTTTCTATTCTCTGACGAGGAGAGTCAAAATAAAACCTTGCCAATATTTCATAACCAAATCTCATAAGGAAGAGTTTTGCTTTTTTCTTTTTTTAAACTTTATTCAGAATGACATTTCTGTTCTTCAGCAAATCTGTTCAGACTCCCAAGAAGACTGTTTGGAATATTATTTCAGAATGTCTGATAATCTTTGTTGCAAATACATTATTTGATAATTCTAAACTGAATCTTAGAGAATACTTCTTCAGTGAGAAATCTATGCTCTTTGACTTCTTGTCCCCATCCAGAATTCAGAAAACAATTGCAAAGTGTCAGACGACTTCCTGCAAGGGGAAAGATCCATTTTTAGAAAACAGAGTCTTAGTATGCTACAAGGGTTTAGCATCCCTCATTATGATGAAGGCCCCATTGTATTGCTTGCTACAAAAGGAGAAGATAGCCTCTACCCAGACAGATTATGTGTAATAGGTTCACTAGCTCCCCCGTTATTTAGATGTAGGGTGCAGAGAGATACCTGGGTGCTCAAGGTCACATCCCTGGAGTAACGCTCAGCTGCTTCAACCACAAGATCACTTTAGGGTTATGTGGAGTGTAAATCACAGTAGAATTTAGACTTAAGTACTATTATCATGTTTTAAGTTGTTTGTTGTGTTTGATTGTGCAATTGTCAGAGGTTACTATTTTTCTAAGGGCCAGTTCCTTGGACCACTGTGAACTGAAACTTCTGGAGTCGTGGTTAAATGCAAGATGCTGAATGAGGTAATTTTTACATGCTTTCTACCACCTGAAAACAGTCTGTAGCAATACATGCTTTCAGAAACCTCTGGTTCATTTCTGGAGGTTTCATGCTTTAATAATAGATTCTTGCTGATAAATTAGATGCTGACTCAGGGCACCAGTAGGTTGTTTACCACTTCTGTAGGGACATATATATCTACATATATATGTTTGTAAATTATATATATAGTTAGGATTATAGTTATATATTTAGAGTTATATATACACACACATACACAGATATTTAGCAAACATATTTTTCAAGTTCTATCTTAGCCTAGGAAAGACATCTGGCTAGGTTTTTCCCATAAAAAGTGGTGCTTGGCAGTGCTGGGTGTGGGAAACCACATCTTAACTTAAAATCCAAAATGCTGACCTGACACCATTAGGGTGTAGTTTGCGCTTGGTTGCTGGCTCCGTTCACATGCAGATTTTAACTCTATCCCTCCTGACATCATGCTGGAACACAACTTGACTTCCTTGCTCAAGGCCAGGTTTCTCCTTCCTGACTCACATTAGCTTCAGCTGGGCAAAGATGTTAACTTTAAACACATGCTGGAAACTCAAGCTCATGTCGAAAGTTCCCCACATGCTTATGCAGGCTTTCGAATAAACCACTGAGAAATGTCTTACTCCATTTTTTTCCTTTTTCTTTCTTTCTGTTTTTTTTTTAGCAGAAGAGATTGGACAACTCACCAACAGTGAGGTAAGCTTTATCTGGGAGTAGTATATCCCACTCAGGTGAAACTTTGAATGAATGCAGTGTATTTATGTGACAAAGGTGTAAATCTGTCCCATATAAATACATTGGAACTAGATTTATTGTAGTAGCAGCAGGATTTTGCTATGGGTATTTGAGATCCTGAATATGCTTCAGAAGCCCAGATTTTGGCTTCATTGTAGTCTGCAGCCAGACAAATCAGTGAAAGCTATCCAAGGTGCATTTATCCTGCTTCAGTTGTACTTCTGACTGCACTGCAAGATGTTTCTGCAAAGTACTTGCTGAACTAACTGCTAGGAAGGATTTCAACATTTCCATTCATCCTTGTGTCCTATTCAAAGTGAAATTATAGATCCCTTTGCCTTTAGGAAGGTTAAGGCTCCTGCAAGAAGCTTGGATAATACATAAACCCCCAAATTTTTAGATTCTAAACCTATTCCCTAACGTGTTTTGTATTTTCAAATTGCTGTCCAAACTAATCCACACAATCTTCCTTTCAAGTGCAAATATGCCATTAGCAAACCCCCATGGTTTTAACATGCTGAACTGTTGCACAAATGCATTAGCAAAAATACTTAAACTACAATTTCACCCTCTCTTCCTCTTCCCTTACCTCTCAATTTTTTTGGTAGAACATGCAGACTTGCAAAGTCCCGTTAAAGGGGAGCCATCCAGATAACCCTGTAATTATATGCAAAATAAAGAAGCGGGGGGAAAAAAAGGTGAGGGGGAATTCTACTTTAAAAAAAAATTGAAATTATTTTTTAATTAAAAATATTCATATTTTAATTGTTATTTTTGTTTCATTTTGGAATAAAAAATACTACCCAGAGACCAATACTATAGCTCTATTCTAAAAGGCTGGTGTACTGAAAAGAGAGAGGTGTTCTCTCTGATGAATAGGAAGAAGGACTAACACAGACAAGGTCACACCAAATTTCTGTGGCAGGCCTCAAAGTTCATCACAACTCCAAGATTAAGTCCATTTTTAACCAGAAGGCCACGCACCTTCCCTTGTGACAATCACTCTCCTAATGTTATGTAATGAATTTCTTCCATTTAAAATATTTGAATTTGATATTCTCTGTGGACCTGAGCTAGCAGCTGCTCTATTCACAGAATATATTTGAATTCAAGATGAAAATGAACAATCCTCTCCATGTTAATAATGAACTCTGTTTCTCTTGCACTGTTTAATATTGAAGTCAAAGTATTTTCTATAGTCTTTTTCTGTTCACACACATACACTCATTACAGTTCTCAACTGCCCCATGGAGGTTTGCAAGGATGCAAAGAGAACTCCTGGGCTCTGATAAGGGACTTTGCAAACTCTTAAACAAAGAAACAGAGGAAAAACATTATGATTGTAGGGTAAGCACAGGGCCTGAAGAACTTTGCTTAAATGGTCAGCAACAAAATTAGAATATTTTTATTTCAGGCCTGAAAAGACTGTAAAACATCTACTTCTCAGGAAACTCTTCCTCAGCTGCCTGTAAGCTCAGGAGGATCATTGAAATGGCAAAGGCCGATTATATATTTTCCAAATAGTTAAATCTGGGATCTATAGTAAATGCCATGACTGTACATTACATCAGCTGTGGACATGAGTAACACTAACAATATTCATATTTTATGTTATGTAAAAGCCCTTTGTTTCTGGAATGCAGAACAAATTGTCATTGGGCAAATTACATTATATGTACAGAATCACATAAATTTAACCTATATAATGTTACATGGTTTGTATAAAGATCAACCAATATCATTGACTTCAATGACTAGTAGAAGATTTTTAAAATATGCCACACATGTAAAATTTTAACACTCCAAAATTTATTGTATTTTGGTACCACTACATTAACAATGTTCCGGCTGTTGATTTTCCTGAGTACAGAACTTCATTGTCATACAAGGGGCCTGTTCATCTCAAGAGTGCAATGTGCAGACTTGGCCATGCTGTTCTGGCACTCCTTGACCCGCGTTAGGTTGTCATGGGTTAACTCTGATTAGTATCATTTTATGACAGTGAAAGGAGCGCAGTTGCACAGAGCTGTGATGTTTCTTTTTTCAAGGCTCCTTTTCATGTTTATAGGAATCAAGGCAACATTAGGAGTGACCCAGCCACTCAGCAACAATCACATGTCATTCTGGTTTTGATTTTACAGCACACCAAACTAATTTCTTCTGACAACACTCATGAAGGATCTTTTCTTGGAATATCCTCTAATTCACCACAGATGGAAGTTGCTACGCTAGCTGCAAACGAAGGCTACTCATTACTTGCTAAATATATTTTCTCCTATGTGATCTTTGCAGAAGGCAGATATGTTGCATGTAAGCTGTGTGCTTACAAATACGTGTTTGCTTACAAATATAGCAGGACATACAGGAGGCATGAAATAACCACGTATACCACTTGTCTTTTTTAATGACTTATCTTTGTGTCTATAAAATCGGGTACTTGAGAAAAGTACTTGGGGCAAAGATGACTGAAGAATCTGGCAGACCCTAAAGATTATTTATCTATGTGAAGATAATTTATAATAAAACCGTTCAGACTCTAGATTTAATTTTGTAGAAATGTGCATGAGAACTTTTTTTAAGTATAGCAAAGATGAGGCACAGGGTTAATTAGAACCAAATGTTGCTTAGATTGGCACCCTAATGTTCTCTGATCAGTGTGACGATTAGCCTCAGATATTTTGAACAACAGTTACTCAAAAGATATGACATTACCTTCCAAGTCTAAAGGAGCTTAGTAACAATAAGTACTCACTTCAAGATGATATTATTCTCAGTGCAGATAGGAAGGCTTGACTGGACAACAGCTCCAGAAGTGTGTCTTACTCCTTGTACACAAAAGAAAAATTAACACTTTAGCTTTTACAGGGAGACATACACACTTAATTTAGCGTATTACTCCATTATATCATAAAAAACTATAAGATTACGATGCACAGGAATCCAGTTTGAACATTCCCATTTTCTGAAAGTCAGCCTATCATCAAATATCAAAATGGGGCAAAATTTAAGTAAACTTCTGATGAAACCTTGTTCCTTAACCTGATAGAAGTTGCTCATTAACCCCTGACACCTCCTACGTGAGTTCAGGTGGGCTTTTCATCTTGAGCATCACAGAAGGTGTCTCATCAACACCCACCACAGGTTGGCACTTGCAGCAGCGATGGGATCCTCTGCTGTCAAAATGAATTTCTTTTAGTTGAATTTATTTGTTGGTAAAACGAGTTTGTTTTCAGGACTACTGCAAGACACAACCACCTTTTGGCTGCCCGTAGCTTTACTAGTAAACCGAGAAGCAGGAATCCAGTAAGTGGAAGGCCTGAGCAGAGAGGTGTGGCTTGCAGCTCTTCTCTCAAAAGTAGCCAAGTATGTACTTAATTGCATTTCTGCAGGGAATACATTCCAGAAATGTGGGCTTGCTACTAAGAAAAGTCTGTCATCAACAGAACTGGCTTGTGGTTAAGGCACTGAACTGTGACTCAGGATATCTGGGTGCTTGTCACAGCTCAGCTACATGCTTCCTCTTGACTCAGGGCCAATTATTTAATCTTATTTTCCCACAGGTAAATTGAGCAATATATAACTCTCTCCTTTCTTGCAGGGAGCTTGTGAGGAGAAAAATTCATTAGTCTGTGCAAGGTATTCAGAGTCTTCTTAGATAAGAATTTTGGGACAGGGAAAATCCAAATTTTGCAAAAGGAAGAACTCTATTGGGGTCTCAGAGAATTTCCGTAATATTAGATTATATGCAAATCATGGTAAGTGGACCAGAAAAGCCAAAAAATAAATAATGCTTCATTTAATCCCATGCTAGTTGGATGATCAGACTTCTCTAAATCATGTTGCTACTATTTTGCCATCTGCTGGATTACTGTGTTTCAGGATTTTTCCTTGTTTGTTTAAAGAGGGCAAAGAAGTTGCTAGATGTATAAATGCTGATCTTCAACCTCAAAGAAAAAAAAAAAACAAAGACTACATTCTCATGTGACAATTACCTTCCAAGGTGAATAATATCTTTTTTTTACATAATCTTCATAGGTGAAAAGCAGAGCAAAGAAAAGTTCTAGGTACAGATCAGGAAAAGATTGTTAGAAATCATGACATCCAGCTCTAATCATGGTCACATCTCTTTGTAAAATGGTGGTGGATAACAAAAATAGCTTATTAGAGTGAATTTTCAACACCTTACACTGTCTCTTGGACTAAAAAAATTGACTAGTTGCCTGTCCTAGCCTGTTTTGCTGGGCTATATCTAACCAACACCCTGGTCTGCATACATGTATAGCCCATTCAAGGTAAACTGAAACAGATCCCCATCTTGCAGAAGATTAAGCGAGCGTCCCATCAGCTCCAGCTCAGCTTGAAGTGCACATTTCTCACCCGGATAGATATGCAGCACATGCATAAGACAAATTCACTCTGGTATGAGTAGGCAGTACTGAACAGGAGGATAAATCATAAAAGCATAGACTCTGTGTTATATCCCTGATGAAGGTATCCACTAGAGATTCGCTCAGGTTGTTACTCCATCAATGACGACAGGTTGTTGGCAATTTCTTGAGTCTAGAAAGACTGTAACATCCTGGCTGATGTATTTTACCAAAAGCGTCACTTTGATAGCTATATCATCAGATCCCGCCCTATTGCTGTGTCCTTCCCAGCCTGCTGGCAGAGAAGGCAGGGGAAAGAAGAGGGTTAGCAGTGAGCCTGCAAGGAAAGCATTGATGGAGGCCATGGGGCTAAAGTGCCAGCTCCTGGGAGAGCAGCACATGCCTAGGGAACAGTAGAGGACAGTGAACTTCAGGCACCCAGATGGAGATGGGTATTCAAACCATAAAGGCAGGGTACCAACTTTAAGGCCTAAGTCTTAAAACCCAAGCCAAACTAACCAAACAAATAAAAAAAATCTACTTTTGTTCCTTCTACCTTTCTGATTTCTCAGTTTCAGAAACTGAGTGTGGATTTCATTCTGTAAAGGCCTTACTTAGATGTAGTTTACTCACATCAATAAATCCAGAGAGCCAAATGCTGGGCTCTGCGTATTCAGAGCAGGGTGGGAAATTATTGGTGTACATTTTATTCTCAGCAATAGGAATAAAGTTTTCCTAAGACTACATTGCACTCTAATGATTTTAAGAGGCCTGGCTCTGCTTCAGTTTTAATGCTCTTCATTCAAAGTCTATGTTTTTTTACAGCATGCCCCTTAAACCAAATCTGCTGTTCTTGTGAACCAGCAATGAACATCTGTCCCATGCCACACACCTTCCGGTACTGGTTTCCTTGTTCTTTCCTTTTGCAAAACCAGAAAGGGACAAGTTCTGACCACCATCCCCACAATGCATATCCCAACTCCTCAAAAGAAATAAGAAAAGCACTAATCTGATTTTCTTGCATCTACTTAAATAGTAATTCATTACCCTATCAAAGTCTGCCAGGATCTTAGCCTAGGGGAAACAGAGTCAACAAAACTTAGATGAAATTGCCTGCTCTAGAGTTTTTTATGTTCCTAATGGAATATGTAGAGAAACAGAAGACACCAACTAATGTTGCTTTTATTACTCTTATTTTCAGTTGGCTGTAGGGCCACAGTACCTGGGACACGCAGCAGGATTCCACCAAAATTCCTTTAATTTTACATAAAAGCTTGGAATATGAAACCCTGAGTCAAAGGACAAGTTCATGCCTACCCAGGCATCTATTGAGAAATTCTTCTGTGTCTAAGAAAGAGT
>NW_010425194.1:83261-105304 GCF_000710305.1 Buceros rhinoceros silvestris
AAGAGCTTCACAAGTGAACAAGGCATATTGGCAGGTCCAGGACAGAGTACCAGGGAAGCTGGTGCAACAGCAGTGATGAAAGGCAAGGAGGTGATAGGTAGCACAGAGCCTTCAAAATTAAGATAGTTGCTAGAGTGTGGTCAAAAATTAGGAGACAGAATAGAAAGGAAGGGGAGGTGAGACACAGGTAATATATGACTAGTAAAACTAACACCTGAAAAGATACAGTTCAGCCACAATATAATCAGAGCAGAACAAGAAGAGGAGAGAAACTTTCTTGCAGACTCTTTATTTTGAATGGGAGCATGAAACTACCTGGTGTGTCATGCTAGTTAATATTTACAATGTTATTTCATTCCACATTACTGTGGAATTCAGACAGGTATATAGAATCTGTAAAGAAGTATGACTGTGTGTTTGAACTTTCAAACTCCTTGTTTGTTTGGTTTTGATTGTTTCTTGCCAGACAGTTAAGCATAAGTTTAGTAGTTTTACGAGGGTGGGGGGTGAGACACACATCAAAAAAGCCAACATGTAGTATACAGTTAAGTGTTTAAAAGGTACTGGCAGCATTTATTAGCTTCTAATGCAAAATTATTGTTAAAAATAATCATAGTGACACAACACAGTTTTGGGCTGAAAGGACCTGCTTTTAGTTCCCTGTACCTCTAGAGATACAGGATCCACAGATTTGAAAAGGAGTTCACTTGCTTAACTTTAGGAATCTAAAATTTAACTGAGTAGTCTGAAGTAGTTGTATGAGAACTTTCTTTCTCCAGTGACAACAGAGTTATCTCTGTGGAGTTTATTTGCCTGCCCTCACCAGCACACCAACCTTCAAACAGGAAAAATCACCTTGGGGAGGTGTCTGCTTCTACTGTTTGATTACAGAAAGAGATTAAGCCCTTAAATTGGACTGGACACCCACCTTTTAAATGACTAAATTTAGGCATAATCTAAACAATCCCATCTCATGTTTTAGCACTGCCCAGGATGATTGCCAGATATTGCACAATTAAAGCAGAAGAGAACAGAAGCATTCCCTTGTCAGGAGTGAGACATTGTGGTGGTTCCTGTTGCTTTTTTCCTCCTGTCTTGATGTGCTTTTCTTCTGCTTTTTTCAATCCTTACATTCACTTCCAGCTAGAAACCATGGCCTAGATTAATCTCACCTCATTATGGACACTTAGGCGAGGTATCTAAATTAGGAGTCTGGTTGCCTTTGCTTCCTGTGCAAATGATCAAAAGAAAGAAGCAGACCCTCGCAAGCACAGGGTATCTGGGAGGTGCCAGACTTGCTTTATAGGCTATGGGAGGGAGGGGTCAGGGGTGGGGGGAGTGGGTGATGGGTGTTGGTGGATCCTAAAGTGAGAAGGTTCCTAGCTCAGGTGTTGCAGTTAATTGTTTGAGGTTAAATTGGAAAATACAAGCTTAAGTGACAGCTGCTCATAACAGCTTGAATTCATCGTCCTTTAAAGGCGTACTCTAGTGCAGGGAAGCAGTGATAGAAAGCTTTTAGTCCTTGAAAGAATTAGACATTTTCTCTTAAACCCTCTCTATAAATACTGGATTAATTATTTCCCAAAGGGAGAGATGGTAGTTCAAGCATGACTATTATAACTCAAGGTAATCATCCTGGTTTTGCCCTACAGTGTTTAATAGGGACATTTGGAAGTGCAAACTGATGAAAGAAATAAAAATCAATAACAACTTGTCCCTCCTTCACCACAAAATGGAGACATTTGTATTCAAAATGTACAAGGCATGATAGCTAGGTTAGTATTGGCTATTTCTTTCACAGGAGAGTTCAAAAAAGGGTGAGGATGTTCGACAATGAGGAGGTTTGTTTGATAGATGTGTGTGAGAGCTTGATCTTCCAGTGAAATCGTCAGGAATTAAAGTGCACTTTGAGGTAGGCTGTTGCAAAGGAAATAGGTGTCTGGTGTTTGCTAACCCAAGTGAAACCTTTCCCTTTTGGTGCAGAGATAAAAGTCAGAGTTTCATACCAACACTCAGCTATCAGGAATGTGCCTTTCACGACAGATAAGTGATGGTTTCTACACACAACATACTGCAAGAGAGCTCAGCTCTCCCTCTTTCAACTCCTGTGGCTTTGAATCCATAATGAAGCACTTGCAAATTGCTCCACAAAACTGCACCAGGGTGAGAATTATGGAAAAACCTGGAGAGTGTTCAAAACACTGGCTTTGCCAAGCAACCAATACAACCAATACAGTGTATTTTAAGAAGGGGGTGGGGGAGAAAAGAGGGAGAAAGAGGCTTTCAAAACATATCAAATGAAGCTTGTTTGATAATAATCGCTGCAGGTGGGGAGGGTGATTTTAAGTGTGAAAATATTTAACATTTTATTGCATGCAAATGCTTTCATAAAATAGTCATTTGTGCATGTGTGTGTGTGCAAACGCATGCATGTGCAATGAACAGAAATCTATTGAGTTCCACCAGACCAGACGTCTGCATTCTAGAGGGCTCATTGCAGCCAATAAACTCGACTCAAACTTTTTTTTATTATTTTATGAATTCTGCTACAAAAGCTAATCCTCCTTTCTAGACTTAGCATAATTACAAGACACTATTCTGAGTGCCAAAAATGTCAACTGTGGGTTGCAAACATGGACACATTTAAGCAGAACCATATGTTAGAGTGCAAGCAAGACCTGAAGTAAGTCAGTCAGTTTACCTTTTTCTGAAGAGTCAATTCATAATGCAACTTTAGCTCTAAGAAATAATAATGCAGCCACTGATAAATTACATTGCTCAATAGTTTATTATTAAGATTTGTTGGAAAGAAAGATTTTATTGGTGCTCAAAATTCACAAAGTTACAAGATCACAGATGTTCAGGGTTCTGGAGCCAGAAATTTAATATTAATGAAGTCTCATTAATACCTAATCAACTTGTGATATTTTGATCTTGTGAGAAACTCTATGGCAAATAAAAATAAACTCAAGATGTCTTCTTATCTAGGAAAAAAAGTTGTAAACTCGGAAATATACACAGAAACCATGATGAGGTAACCAAGGTTAGGCAGCTGGTGGGTAAATTTTTCTTTTTTTTCTTTTTTTCTTTTTTTTTTTTTGTAGAGGATGGATTTATTCCGTCACTTATGCACTTTCAGAGTTTTACTCTGTAGAATTTATATAGGCATTCAGACTTAGCAGACATATTCACGTGCAGTACATTAACTATGCAAAACTACTTTCCAAGATATTCTGGGTTATTATTCTTAAAAACAGACCTCTCTAAAAATGAAATCCTTAAATAAAAAAATCCCTGTTCATCTCTGAACATTATTCTGCTGCACTTTAAGTGTGAAATCTACCTAAACACATATGGCATTTGAAATGATATCGTATGCATTTCTGCGTAAGGCTGTGCTGGATTTTAACCCCACAGTGATGACAAAAAGGGGAATGCAAGTGTGTTTTGGACTTGACCTGGGAATATAGAAATTGTCATAGTAGATCAGAGCAATGATCCATCTAGTTTACTGTTCTTTCTCAAAGGTGACCAGCATCAAGTGTTTCACGGCTAAGCATACCGATAAGTAGAATCAAAAATTTGGAGAAACATTCATAATTACAGCAAATATATTTTTAAATCACATAAGTTTATGCCCTGGCCCTATATCTTTTGTGAAATTCCAAGCTATACAATGTAAACATGCAGAATTGTACCATACTTCTTGTTCTATAGTAATATGATTTTAAACACTAAGAGGTGGCAGCAAGTCCACAGGACACTTACATGCAATACAAAAAACCAAAATCCTTTACTCCCTTTCATGTCAATCAGCCATCCTTTGGCATACTCATATTTGACTGGGTAAACAGAAGTATTGGCAGCACTATATATTTTATTCTTATCACACATCATTAATGTCCTCTTTGAGTGTTTCATTCTTTCTTTCTGTCTATCGACAATTTCTGCAGCAGTCTTTAGGTATATCCCATTCATGATCCAATTTTCACCCGGTTTATTGCATAATTCCCTTTGGGAATTCTCCAGAGAGAAGGCAGTAGCCACACTTTGGCATTTTGTGCTGTGGTGGTCGCCACATGGATGCTCAGTCCCACCTCTTTTCTGCGCTTGCGCTTCTCTCATCTCAAGAAGTTTAGGGCTGTGACTGCCTGCTACTCCCTCACCTCCCAGGACAATGTTCACACCATTGCTGGTGTGATGGTTTTAAACTACTTTTTTTTCTCTCAAGCAGAGTTTTCACCAGTGTCACTACAGCAACAGCTGACTCTCCCAAACACTAGAAGAAACTGGAAGTTATGGACAGCAGGATTTCTCACTTTCTGATATCTCGGTGAAATGATTTCAACACAAACCTATGCCTGAGCTTCCACACAGTGAGTTGCATAGCTGAAATTATCACATATGCTCAGTGCAGAGTTATGAAAGCGGAAAGTTAATATCTTCTTTCATTAGGATAAAGGGAGGTGGCAAAGGTTACCTTTGAAATAGAATTAGCAGATGATGCTGTGACTACTGCTGTACAAAAAATTATAATAATTTTCATGAATTTTACGATAACCTTTTTCAATTTCAGGCATTCATGGATAGGGACAATCTCAAGATTATGACCTTGGAATACTGTATTAATCAATAGACTCCTTTTCTATGTGTCTCTTATTAGAGAAAACTCGTTTTGGGTAACTGCACAAGTGGAAAAGTCTGAGAAACAGAGAGAGATGTGTGAGTCTTAAAGTTTTTACTAAGTTGGTCACAAGCAGATCTTTCTGAATATGGTATAGAATCAAATTACTGAATTAAATTATTGAAATAAAAAGTTGACTTGGATTGTACAATGCTCTGTAGAGAGGTCTACTATCATGCCATTCGTAGTGTTATTTCATTTCTAAAATAAAAGCCAAATGTAGTAAATAACATATATATCTCACTACAGCAGGGGAAAAGTAATTTCTGTAACTTTAGACTAGCTTCGTACTATCAGTCCTTACATTACAGAGGAGCTGGCTGACACCATGCGCACATGGCAATGCCAGAAATCTTTTTAATTTCTGCCTGTATATACCTATATAGAAACCTACGGCAGTGTCATTTAATAGCAGAAATCTTCCTTGAAAGATGACAGTTCTCTGCCATAACATAGTGAAGCCACATCTGCGTGCAGCAGAGGCTGAGCATGAATTACAGCCATGCTCCCTCACAGTGCTTTTGAAAACATGCAAGGGGAATTTGCCAAACTGCACCTTTGGGCGACCTCCCAAATGGAAATGCACTTACCTGGCATGAAATGGGCAAAAGAAACGACATCATGTCTTTACTAGTAATGCATAATATACTGGCACATATTTACTACAGAAAATAAGTGGGTGTGTCAATAGCAAAGGCCTTGGAAATTACATGCAAGATAACATCAAGAAGCACCTCAGACAATTCCATTCTGTATTTAAATGTTCCAAGCGAGTAAGGTGATTACTCAGCTAAATTGTTGCCTGTTGCAGTGGAACCTCTACCTCTGTATCAGGCGAGATCCTTGTGCATTTGTCAGTATAGCTGGTAGAGTTTCAAATCTATTTTGCTGTACCCTTTGGAGTGCCTCCAATGAATATGAACCATTCTGATGTTTTACAACAGTGCAGCAGCTTGTCAGTGCTTTTGTTTCTGAACAGTGTGAGAGAAGTGCCAAATGATGCTATTGTAAAATGTAAGAGTGCTTCAGCATGTTGGGGAACACAGAGTGGCTGTCAATGTGACATTGATTAATGACTGTGAAGTGTTAAAAAGAGATATTGCACATTCAGTCTTCGTTTTTGCATTAATCCAACCAAAATCTATGCCTCAGAGGGTAGTCCCAAATTCCAAGCAGCTGCAAAAAATTAAAAAAAAAAAGAAAAAGAGCATCACATTTACGTGTCTGGTATTTTGTTAACAAATTCTGGCCTCGTTATTACTGAAGAAAAAAAATTAAAATTAACAAAGTAGAGAAAAGAAAGCCAACATGGCCTATTGGTATGGAGATGCAAACAAAAGTCATAACTCATGAATACACTGCTGACTTTCTGTTTAACTGAACTAGATATTTCTTGTATCTGTGTCATAATCTTCCAAATTATAACCCTAAAATTTTATTTACCCACTAGAAAACAAAATGCAATGACACATTATCTAATGTTTCCAAGGCTCTGGGATGAGATCATATCTGATTATATTTTTCAAAACATAACAGAGAGAAAAATGGACCCAACAAGACTTTTAAAACTCAAGACTGGAGATGGAAACAGAGAACAAGGAGTGGCAAAACGGAATATTTTATCTGATGCATTCAAGATTTTCAGATGTACACAAAACAGCATAATGCACTTCCAAAGCAGTCTGAAATTTGCATATTTAACTGTAAAGATATTGAAAAATAAGTTTCTTTTCATTCCAAAAACACGTTAAAAAGAAACAACACAAAAACCAACTGTTGGAAATGCTGGTTCAGTGTGGAAACAGTTCATTTCAATAGAGTAACAAGATATTGTCTCGATAGTCTTGCTTTAATTTGCTTTGAATATTCAAATATAAAATTTTCAGTGTATAAGTGGTATACCAAACATTTACAGAAAAAATCATATTTTAAAGCTCTAAAGGCCTTAATCAAGAGTATAAAATAGCTGCACAATATTTAATTTCTTCATTTTGGCCCCATCCAGCCTGGCTTTGAACATTTCCAGGGAAGGGTTGTCCACAACTTCTCTGGGCAACCTGTACCAGAGTTTTACTACCTGAAGAATGTCTTCCTTACATCTAATCTAAACCTATGCTCTCTCAATTTAAAGCCATTACTCCTTGTCCTACCACTACTTACCCTTGTAAATCCACAACTTCTCTGGGCAACCTGTACCAGAGTTTTACTACCTGAAGAATGTCTTCCTTACATCTAATCTAAACCTATGCTCTCTCAATTTAAAGCCATTACTCCTTGTCCTACCACTACTTACCCTTGTAAAAACTCCTTTGCCAGCTCTCCTCTAGGCCCCTTTTGGGTACTGAAAGGCCACTACAAGGCCTCCCCAGAGCCTTCCCTTCTCCAGGCTGAACAACTCCAACTTTCTCAGCCTGTCCTCATGGGAAGGGTGCTCGAGCCCCTTGATCATTTTTGTGGCACTCCCCTGGGCTTGTTCCAACAGGTTCATGTCCTTCTTATGCTGGGGGCCTCAGAGCTGAGCTCCAAGTGGGGTCTCATAAGAGCAAAGGAGGCATAGCCACCTTTCTCAACCTGCTAGTCATGCTTCCCTTGATGCAGCCCATGGTGCGTTTGGATGTGAGTGCATATTGAGGTTCATATTCAGTTTTTTATCCATTAACTCCTGCAAGTTATTCTCCACTGGGCTGCTCTCAATTCATTCTCCACTCAGCCAGGTGAGTGTATAAGACAAACAGCTTTTTCTAATGATCAGTGAAATATAAACTACTAATTACTGGCCGAGTTAAGTGTGTTAATTTTCTTCTCCAACTGGCTTAATTGTTTTAACATGCTATTCAAAACAGAAAAAAGTTTTAGGGAAAAATGTTTAGAACAGTAAAACTTCATAGGCGCCGGAATCTACCATTGGCTTCACTAAAACCGTGAAGTTAATTTGGATGATGATAATAACAAAAAACTCACTAATTTGAAAGTCTCTGCCGAGATGATAAACAGCATAAATTATTTGGCATGAGTTAATTCAGAGAAAGAATACTTCCCATAACCATTTGGATAATAAAGTATGAACTAAACCATCACGTTTCTGAAAGACATTTATAGAATGTAGAGAAAAAAAAGTAATGATTTTGTAGATTAACTAACAGAGATCTTTTGCAGAATAGCTTGCATGTCACTGTGAGCTGAGAAGAAATTGGACTATATTTGTGCCATGTAACTTAGCTACTTAGCACCATAGATTAAATTACAGGTGTAAAAGAGTGCTAGAAAGAAGATTCTTTGCATTTCCTAGGAAAACAAAACATTTCCTCCTTGTCATCCAAACTTCATTCTGACAAAACTCTTATTAGGATGATGCGGTCAGCTGATGGTGGGGAGCATGGCACCAAGTTTATTGCAGCAATCTTAGAGCATTCAGGTAATTATCAACATAATTCTTACTGTTCAGTTGTCAGTTTTGGCCTGAGCTACCCAGGTGATGCTCTGGGATAGTTCAGGGGCTGCCAGGGGTTGGTGATCACTCCTAATACCTTGTCTGGACGCAGTGCTCCCTAGTCCCCCTCATTTAATTTTATGGAGAAAGCCCGAAAGACACAGTAGAAGTATTGTGAAACTTAAGAAGTTTCAAATGTTAGAGACAGAGAAGAAAAACCACTGATGTAGGAGAAGCAACACAACAGGGAAAGATGAAGAAATGAGGTCCAGAAACTATTCTGGGGGAAATTTCAGAGAAGAAATATTGGAAATTGAAGGAAAACAGCTGAAAGTTTTTGGAGGATAAGTGATGCATTTCTCTCTCCTTGGTTTCTGTAAGGTATTATATAGCAAGTATCCTATACAAGGTGGAATTATATGACTCTAATGATTTATGCTGTACAGTCTACTGCTTTCAATGAGTACTGCTTTGTTAAGAAAATATGTTGACCCTGGAACAACACAGAGAAATGGCAATAAGGCATTTTAAAACCCTTTCTGCTGAGAAGCAGTTGGAACGAGTGAATTACTTTGGACCTGAGCTTAAAAGTGTTCATAAACTATCCCATAGCTATAAATAACAAAACACCTCAAATTTTGCTTTCTATAGGCAAAATGGTAGAGAGCTATGTTGCAGATGAAAGACGACAATGTTCCGATATGTGCTGTGTCTGCACACTGCACTTTTGTGCACCTGAAGCAGATGAGAATTTAGATCCAGCACAGAGAGTCTCTATTGCAGCTGGCTACAGAAATGTTGTAGCCAGCTGTCTAGGGGCTGTCTATCTCTGCTGTCAGGGCCTTCACCATCGGTAGTAATGAACTGACTGCTTAAGAACATATTTGGTTTCATTGAGTTTGAAAAGCCACAAAACATTATAAAATCCTAAAGAAAAACATAAATTTGAATCCCTCTGAAACATAATTTACTTCTTCTGCCAAATCTCCACTAAGGGCACAAACTGCAAACTGATGGATTGACAGGTTTATCCCCAGAATTCATTTCTGCTCCGTGGTTTAGGAAGAATTAGTATTTCTTAGCCAATCAAACAACCTGCAATAACTGTTTCTGATCTGATTTAGCTTTCATTTCTCTTAAACAGCAGCTTTTGCAGTAATATCTTTTAAAGTCTCTGGACAAGTATTTCCTAGCAAATAGGATCTTTGTTTCTTTGTGATTGTTGTTTTCATGAATGAGTATTTAAACTGTGATTTTGAATTCCAAATACACCTTTGAGCAGGAAATTCTGTTTTCGATTTAAAGTTGTTTTCATTTTATAGATGGTTCTATTCACGTTCTATGCTGTAAAGATATGGAATAGATTTTATTTTAAATTAACTCCACAAAAAATAGGGAAAAGATACCTTTTAAAAGGCAAAATGGCACAGAAGAACTAGCTCGTTGCATTACCTGAAAAGGGTTTGAATTACCCCTGTCATTCACACTCTTAACATTACTGACCACCTGAGTAGAACATCTCTCTTTTGGCAGTAGTAACACCCTTGGTTTGGTAACTGCTGCTGTTCATCTGATGTGGCTCAGAGAAACTGTTGGTGCTGCAGCAGCACGTGGCTGCAATGTCAGGCTTCACACCAAGGAGCCATCACTTACATACCGATGAATTTTGGGATATTTGCCAGCTTGTCCGGGCCCTTCAGAGGAAGGAGGTTTCCAGCCGCCTCACTGCTTCATACTACTCAGTAAATAAAAGATAAAAATAATTATCAAAACAGATAAGAGGAGTGTTTGTTTGCTGTTGCACATCTGCTTCTCTGCCAGGTAAGAGCTACACCTTTGTCAAAGAAAGGAAGCAAACATTTTCTTTCTCTATATGTCCTTCAAAACTTGAAAATTTTCTTCTGATATGTGCAAGTTTCACAACAGTTGTCAAAGTGAAACTTTGAGGAAAGAAACATTAATTAATTAACAGGAAATTAATAGTTTCAATTGGTAAAAGGTCCTGGTCGCAAATTCTCTGGTTCTCTCTGTGGTGGTGTTTCAGTCATCATCCAAAAAAGATTATTGGATTTTCTTGATGCATAGATAGACTTCCTCTCCCTGGTTTGCAAAGTCGTAATCCTATTTTTCTTCCATAAGGTTTTTGTGAAATACACACACACAAAATCCTCCTACCAAGTGTAGAGAAACAGTTAACATTGCTTATGTTTATTTGTGTTTAAAAACATCTATGTATGTTTTATGACTCAAAAATGTTGGAAGCATTGGAGAAGCCCTCATGGCTTCAGTGGGCTTTGGCTCGCTGCCATGGCTTCCTTGTGTAAACACATATTCGTGCTACTTGTCCCCATTTTGACCTCAGATGGGAAAGAGACTATTTGTAGGGCGCCATAGACACTGATGAGATTGTAGCTGTGGTGTGACATGAGTCTGAACCATGTTCATGAAGAGGTAATGCTTGGAGATGGGGAAATATATGAGAAGAAAAGAATATGAGTGAACGAAAATATGAGTTGGAATAAATAAATTTTTAATGAGAAAATGCAAACATGGGGAGGGAGGTACCAAAGCCAGTAGCAGTAGTTAGGGAGGTGAAAAAGATGCAAATTTCTTGATGGAGTGGGGAAGTTTCTGTTTGCTGCAGTGGTTCAACACTCAGACCAAATGAGATCAGCAGGGAGAGAAAGGCCCTGCTCAGCTGTCTGGCAGAGGATCTAAATCCCTTCCTGTTACAGCACACTCAGTGGAGACAGGACTGACCTTCAGACAAATAGAAAACTCTCTGCTTAGTTTTACACAGAGAAACTCTCCAAAGCCAGAGCTATTCATTCCATATTGCTAGTTTAGAAATATCAGAAAAATGGGCAGATAAGAGCTGCATTAATTCAGGTATTTTCTGTGGAGCTTATGATAGATTATTATTCATGATTTTTCCAACACTCAAACACATACTGGTGGTTTCCTGCACAAATGAAGAAAATACAACTGTGAAAACAGCATCTCTCTTGTGCTTCCACTGATAGTCAGAGATTAAATATTAACTCCCTCAAATAACGCTCCCCTCAGCCATTCTATTACAATTTAGTTACACCCCAAGTATAATTTTACATTTCCCTTGTTATATGAAACTCTCACTCTGCAGATTCTAAATGCTATATTTGGCAATATAATTACTGTTGCCTTAAGCACTTTTTTCCCCATAGAATATTTCCTCCTCATTTATATTATTACATTCCAAGAGAGTTTTCAGGAGCCATAGTGAATTTCCTTATATTGCCTCCAAAAAATGCCTTGCTTAGGCTATAGCTTCTGGACTATAACAGTGACAAGCCACAGATGCTTCACAATTGTGTTTAGGCAACATATAATTACTGTTGTTGTTCCTATTGAGCCTTTTGGCTACAGTTATGGACAAGGTCCTATTGTGTTAGACTCTGTATTCACATGTAATAAAAAAGACAAGTATACAATTACAGACTAATTAATTCAGGGACTGCTCCTGGCAGGTGCTGAGCAGTCATGGTGGCTAGAAGGAGCATTAAGAACCACCTTACACAGCAACACCAAAAACACATGCTACCTTCAGCAATCTGGGGTTACAGAGCGTCTTCATGTGCTAATGTCATCTAGCATGTACGTGTACACTGTTAACAAGTTGTTTTGCGAAGAGGAAAGTCTGTTGCTTTTAAAAAGTTATTCTTTGAAGTGTTATTTACTGAGAGCTGACAACATCCTTGGCTCTGCCCAGAAAAAAAAGTCTGAATGCATGCAGAGCCCTGCAAGAGGACGTGACATCTCATCAAGTTGGGATGGGGGCTGCAAGCCCCAGATGGCATATTTCCTTTCTACTCTTTCATCTCTCTCTCTGGGAAGATATGTGCATCCAGTTGGTCACTTTTCTAAATTTGCATTCAACATATTATATGAACAGTTGATACACGTTTTCTTTGGCATTGGAATAGCAAAATGAAAAATGGTTGACAGTCAACTCTTTTATTTGTAAAATAGACCAATACAGCTAACCAGTGTTTCCTGCTTAAGGAAAAATTAAAGAACGTTCTTCCTTGGTGTCATGTCTACACCTTCCAACAAAGAAGGTCTCAATTAGCTTTTTGGCCCTAGATCAGCAATGTACTTGAAAACGTGCTTAACTTTAAGCACTTCCTCAATTCCATTGAAGTGTACTGTCAGCACTCAACAAATAATAAATCATAACAACATTTGAAACTAATCCACTTTCCTTTCAGAAAGCTACATGATAATGCCGTAGAGCAAATATTATATGCAAAAATATTTCTCTGTGAAGTCACTCAACGGTACTTCAGCAAGGGCTCAAACAATTTGCTGAACCAGGGTTTCAAATGGGTTTATATAATACAATAAAATCAAACTGTAATGTGTTTTTCAAAATGTCGGCCTGATCCTGAAAATTACTAGGTGAGCAATTTAATCAGTGTTTTCAGAGTGTAAGTGTAGGCTGCAGCAGAAGCCAGAAGGCAAAGGTGTCAAATCCCATTAACGAGTATAATAAGTAGTATGGGTGATTATAGTAGCTTGCTGAGTACCTGCTGAGAGATGCTGACCTTGAGGGATTGAATCTCAGAAGATACTTGCACCAGGCAGAATAAAAATAATAAAAAGAAGTATCCTAGTCACTAGTCAAATAGATTTTTATTGTTTGTGAAGTTTATAAGGCAAAACTGCAGTTGTGACTCTTTGCCTCAGTAAAAGCTGAAGTTCCCATTATGCTGCAGTGCTGGAAGTTTGGCTGAATGGCCAAGGGTCTGGGTTTTTCTCATTTAACATAGTCAGATGACATTTTTAAAGAATGCCTATACTAAATACCACTGCCATTGAAAAGCAGGCTAAATTAGCTTGTCTTTTGCTCCTGCTGGTGCAGCTAAATTGCTAACGGCTCCCAAGCTCACTAGTCTAAAACTAGACCAGAAAAAAAGCCCAAACAAACCTTGCCCTGTTAAGTAGAGTTTTCTTCGTTCCTCTGTCTGAAAGACACTGGTGCATGTGCTGTGAAGCTCACTCTGGGAAGCCGATCCAAGCAGCAGCCCTGGCTGCTGCCTGTAGAGAGTATTTGCTGGCTGCCTGTGCTGCCCAGCTGCCCAGGGCGTGGGTCGCTTATTGTCCCTGTGCAGGCGCTGCTTGGGGCGCTTGCTAAACAGCAACCTACGTAGAACGATAACGAGAAGCTTTGTGACCTTGCTGGGTTGCGTTTGCTAGGGAAAGCTTTCTTTGCTGAGTTTCAAGCACTTTTGTCACACAAGACAAATTAGACCACATATGCCTGTGGGACTGGGAGTTGAGCAGGAGAAGAAAGGGAGGGAGAAGGGGTAGGAGCAAGGCAAGGGAGGGGAAAAAAAATAAAATGCTGTTGTGGTTTTCTCACATGGTAATTATTTACTTTTTAACAGCAATATGAAAAGCATGCATGGCTAGAGGTTTGGCACTTCCAAGAGTATTCAAGGGCCACTTTGTGTTCCTCTGCTTTTCTGGAGCATGTAGAAGAAAAGATGCAAGAAGGCTGGGGGCAAAAGGCCTCCTCCTTGGTCTTGGAGCCCTTCCCCTGCAGAAGGCTAAGTGCAGTCCCTGTACACTCTCTGGGGTCAGGGCTACCTGATGCAAAACTCGCTGCTATGCAGGCAGGTTGACAAGGACCACAGCACACTCGTTACCCTGCGTACCAGTTGGCTGCATCAGCTGAAATAACAGTGTGTGACACAGTCATGCTCAGTTCCTAAAAAAAAAAAAAAAAAAAAAAAAAAAGAAGGCTTCCTGGATTCTTTTGCATTTCTAATAAGGCATAAGAGAGCCAAGCAATGTTAAACTATCTGCCTCCAGTCTCCACTGTGCTGACGGTGGCAGCCATTCCTAGCTCCAGAGTATAATCTTGGAATGCAGCTGTACCCTTTCTCCAAGTAAGTGTTGGGACATGCTCTGTCAGCTGTGTCCCAGCTCCGTCCCTTTATTTAGCATTAGAGCACTGTCTGATAGCTCCCAAACACACATATGAATGCCCAAGAAAGGCTTTGGGAAAGACAGGGTACTCTGGAAATCCATAGATGTTGCTGGGAGTATAGGTAGGACTATGCCAAACACCACTGAGCATGGCACTGCTGCATGAAGAAATAATAGTAGCACAAATGTAGAAAGAGCAGAGGCTCAGATGTTTTGCAGGGGCTAAATATGGATATATGGGGAATTTTAGGAATGATGAGCTATTCATAATTCATTGTTACTGAGGATGAGCCCTCTGGATACTTAGCTAATAAAATTATATTATTAAAAAGAAGTGATTTGTCATGTTGTGTGAGTTTCTATAAGGAGGCAAAAGCCAATCTGTACAGAAAACGGCACCTTTTGGTTAATTTGGCTGTCTTCTCCAAAGCCAGGAAGCCCTAACATTGTTGGAAGAATTTTGTGTTCAGAATTTTTACTATCAGTTAAAACCATCTTTTTTCTTTATATTTCCTCTCAGAAAAGTTAAACTTTTGGGGCTGAAGAACAGTATACTAATTCTAAAAAGTCAAAAGATCACCTTCAAGGGGATGCCTGGTATGTAGACTCAGTCTAATTAATCAATTTTTATTATAAGCAAGTTTAGTTGTCAGCAACCCTGAGAAAACTCAGATGAAAACAATGGATGCTTTGGCTTAGTAATAATGTCAAAATATTTAAAAACAGTCATTTTGAGTCAAATGAAACAGTTTTCTGGAAAATGTAGTGTTTAACCCCTACTGAAATATTGTAATGAGAGTTTGAGCAATTGTATCTCATTTTAAAACAAAGGAAATTTTTAAAATTTTAAAATGAAGAAATTAGAAATGTTAAGATTTATCTAAATTCTAAAAAAAAATACTAATACTAGCAAAATAATTTCGAAGTAACAGTTAACATTTTCTGTTTAAAACCATGCTCAGTCCTTCTTCCTTCCCCTTCCCTCTCCCAAATTAACAAAATTAACATGAGTCTATGGAAAGGTTCATTGTTACTGAATGCATGTTTTCCTCTCTCATGAAATCTGATGAAAATACTTGCCCATTTTTAGTTAAAGAAAGAGAGAATCTTTTTCAGAGCATGTCAGAGAAAGCAGCTGAGCCTGCAGGAATTCCCCTCCAGCCTGGGTGCAATCAATAGATTGAGGGGCGACTGCCTTGCCATTTTGGTTCTGGGTAACTCTCATGCCCTCTGCATGTCTACTTTTAAAATTTACTAAATTGGGAAAAGCTAAAATATGACCCCCAGAACAATTCAGAAGCCAGAAGAACCTGTTCTAACACATATAGAACAGGGCAAGGCCAAGAGCTCTTATTGGTGCAGCAAAGTTTCCAGTCCCTTATCCTTACTTGTTATGGAAAAATCAGCACAGATTTAGATTTCCCAACCCAGCATTACAGGGTGGGAGGGATATTGTATGAACACAGATTCCCTCTCAACACAATAAAATAGGACCACACTTTAAGACAGAACTATCTTTTCATTCTGCATCTGTATAGTCCCTTGCACAGTGGGAGTCCCTGGCTGACTCCAGGCCCTACTGTTTTGTGAATAATATCAACAACAATAACCATTCTGGCTATTTCTGCTAGGAGCTAGGAGTGTAATTGCCAGTTGTACATTTGATAGCACAAAACTGTTTTGAAAAAGCATAAAAAAACCCCAAAAACCAAACCAAAAACCCACAGAGCAAATAGAATAAACTTGATTAAAATCAGTTCTACACCCTCCTGAATGCGTTCTTACCCATTGCTGGCTGTCTGCTCCTCTGCATGATTCCTCCATCTGTCTGACAATTCTGTATTTACTTTCAGTCTTTATTAAGATTCTTTCTAGTAAAATGCTTTAGCACTTCTGTCAAGAAGATGAAGTTTTAGAAGCCGTCATCTTTAACAGGTTTTTATGCTGGTGAATCTCTGTATCGTCCTGAGATAGGATGAAAAGGCCACCATTTCATTTACACAGGTGTGTAACTTACCAAAGTGTGAACAAATACATTTTTATTCTATACTCATGGGCGTGCATTAGCTTTGAATACATCATTTGTAAGATACAATCTATATATCTGGTGATTTCTACACCATTTCCCAAAACAGAATGAAGTAGAAGATAAAGATAGATTAATAATAACCAGTGATGGGAGTAGTGAGTCAAGACTGAAAGTAGCAAGTACCCTATGCAGGTCATGTCATACGTAGTGTACACAAACAGTGAGGAGTCAACTTATATAATAAATACAGAAGAAATGGATCCAGTTCTCTACTTTTAAAGCTAGATTCACATGAAAATTCATACATACCAAAAATTTGGTTAGTTGAAATAATCACAAATTAGTTCAGGGTTCAGAGTTAGTTCAGAGAGAGTTCAGAGGAGTTTCCTAGCATATGTTCCCTTTTCCTTTTATCCAGATACTCCCAGCGGGGAGCTCCCGAGCAGGAAGGTCACTGGTTCTAGTTAAAGCCGAGATGAATCTGGTGAAAACTCAATTCACCTCCTCTGTGAAGGCAATACCACTCATAAACAAGGCGAACAAAGCGTTTACGTCGCTGCACTGAAATACACCTGGAGAAAACAAAACATTATTCTTATAAATACATTTTATGCAAGATTCAGATTAGATATGCTGCCTGGAAGACTCCCCGGCAATTTTCAGCAGCCAAGGGGCTCCTGTGAAAACACTGTGGTGCTGCTATGAATTTGTGCAAGGGACTGGTGTTGACTCTGGCAGGGAGGCAGGTTCAGGGCTGCTTAGCGAGTCCCTTAGGTCAGCTGCCACCAGCACCCCATTACTGCTTCTGCGCAGAGCACAATAACTTTGTTTTTCCATTCACTTACACAGTTAGCATATGCAGAATGTAAGCTGTATTTCTGAGGTTGTCAGCTGGAGTTTCTCTGCTAAGAGGGCTCTAACCAGAGCACTGTGCTCTTTGTAGATACGCCTGTAGTGACAGACCCGTAGGCTGCTTGAGATATTGAATACTAAAATGTGATTTATTTCCCTGGTGAGTCTGACATATGTGTTTCAATGTCTGGAATACATACAGCATTATTATTAGTGCTCAACTGTATGTTTTAATAATCTCCTAGGAAACAAGGAGGGGGGGTGGAGTGGGGAGTGAAATAACTATAATTGTCTAAAGACAAGTATATACAAATTACAAAGTATTTTGTTAATAGAGTGCAACCAGCTCTAATTATAATGAAGCATAAATTCAATGCTAGGGCTGTCAGTCTTCTAGGAAATAACAGGGTTCTGACTTCCCAAAAAAGAGTTTTACCCAGTAGTTTCTGATCCTTATGCTTACTTGAGTTGTGTGCAGGAAGTGCATGAACAAATCCCATTCATAAATAAAGGGATTTTTGTGCCTGCCTGCTGCTTCCCTCTCCCTTCCCCTGCAGATACCCATTTTTCAGACTATGTTCTTTAAAGTTTAGCAAACAAGAAAGGAAATTGTTAAACTCTCGTAATTACTCGAAAATAAAAATGATGTATCATTTCAAATAGGATTTCACTCAGCATTAATAATGACAGCTCGTGTCATTATTAATGCATAAGAGAATGGACTGGGAAAAAGATGGGGTTTTTCCTTCACGATTGCAAATTTTTATAATATAACTTTTCTAGAAGAAAAAAGAAGTAAGAAAATAGGGAAATGTGTCTAGATTTGTGGAAGGGTTCTCACCAATCCACACTCCCCTCTGTCTGAAATAACGAATTTTTCCAAAATTGCCAAACTAATTTAAACTCATTTCAAAGGGTCATAAACTAGGTCATCAATGACAAAAATACCTACATATTGATCATAGACCCCAAAGGTTTTACTGTGTAACTCACTAACAAGGTTACTCAGTGCAGAACCATTGGAGGTAACAAGAGCTAGTCTCTGCTGAGAGTTAAGAGTTTCAATAATGTCTAGAAAATTTGAGACATCTATTCTAGTGTGTGTCCAGAGAAGTACCATCCTGATCATTGAAATACTGACCAGAATAATAGCAGTTGAGTAACTCCGTAGGTGAGCGTTGTAGAATCTGATGTGTAACACAGGGCTCTGATCCAGGAACGAGCATAAGCAAGTGCTTAAATTCATTCCTTTTCAGGAAAGAATTTTGGCACGTGCTAGATTTTAAGCATATGCCTAAAGTTAAAGTTAAGCATATGGTTAAATGCTTTCTTGAATGGAGGCTTTTCCAATTCAAGGGTTTATAGGGCAACGTATGGCATTTTTGAGGAAACCTAAAACATTCTCAGTCATCACAGGAAGACAGAGAAACTATGCAAATCTTTCTTGAAATGCTTGATTTATTGAATTCTATCAAGAAAGGATAAAGGTTTAACATAAAACCTATGAAGCGCAAGAGCAACAAAACCAAAATATTAATCTAGTAGGCTCGTTCAATATGCAGACCCAGATCCCCAGAGTTTTCAAAGAAGAGAAATTAGTCCCTAATGCACTCATCAAAGAGAACAGCAACGTTACCTAGTGTGTTTTGTATTAGGCTTTCATTTTATCTCCTTTACTAGAATTTTTTTGTCTTACCTTTTTTGTTTTATGCTTGGTGTGAAATTAGGTCATGACTGCAGACAGGGTGCATACAAGACATGTAAGGCATAAATCTCCCGACTGCTAGCCATTTTCCATCCTGTTCTCCATTTATTTCTATCTTGTTAATAATAACCCCATAGCCTAGTTCAATGAAATAGTGCAACGCTTGACTGTGACTAGCCTTGAACTGACTCTCATGATAAGCTTCTTAGCAAGTGGAAGGAGCCCTTCCTTCCAGCTTCTTTCAGTTGCCAGTGCTTGAGAATAACATGGGCTTACTCAGGACCACAGGTATTGGTAGACTGAGCCACACACATGGACACTGGTATGTGAGGTCAGGCTGTAGCAATTAACCTACCGACCAAGTATTGCAACCAAGTCAGTCATTCTCCAGAAATCTCCCTAATGGAAGGGAAAAGGGAGGAAGGGGCAGGGGAGTGGTGAGGCAGAGCAGAAGCAGGCAGGATCTGTATCACTGCAAGCCCGCATAGATATAGGCTTGCTGTTATGCCTGATTCTTTCTTTTTTTCTCCCTCACAAATCTTTTGGGCATGGCCTTCATATGTCCTAATCCAGGAGGTTTGGTTATTGTTAACAGTTTTACATGCTGTTAGATTCCCTTTCAAGCTGAATACTGTTCAGATAATAAAAACTTGGCTGTAACTCATGTGGGTGACTGCATTTTGGTTTGATTGAAGAAAACAGTAATCTCTTAAAATGTCCATCCTGGTGGATTATTCAAGGGGGCACACAGGTTTATTGTGTACATTCTGTTCATGGCCACTCCAGCTAGCAGAAGGATATTGTAATTTACAAGCCAGACACCTCACTACCGAGTTGACTTCCTGATTCACCCCAACTCAAGACAAAAAGCACCACTCAGGAAAACAGGGAGTTTCTCTAATTATTATTGTCATAGAATGAATTTTAAAAGAGATTTCATTTTATTACTAAAAATACCTCTTTTTGACTTGGCCCTTGCAGATTTCAGCTGAACCATTCTTAGTAACTGGTTATCTCGGCTGTCTTTCTCTGTATTTATTTGGTGTCTCTTTGTTTTCTTTTCCCCTCCTCAAGTGATCTATGGAGGTCCTGGAGAGCCTGAGGGATTCGGAGCTAAAGATGACTCAGGTTGTTGTGAGTGGATGAGAGAGACAGGTATCAAGTTCCTGAAATACCCCTTCCAGGACATATTTGTGTAATAATGAAGTTTTTCCCCATTCCTTGAAACTTATCAAGATAAAAAATAATTTGTAAATCCTCACTGATGTAAAATCAAGTCCTAGTATGAAAATGAGAATTGTTACCTCACTAAAGACAAGTCAATACTGTTGTGGCAGAGGCATCTACTCGTGTTATTAAATACACAGATTGAAATTGATAATTAGAAAAAACAGGGAGTTGAGGCAATTCTCTCTGAAAGCTCTAACCAAAATATTGATTATACTGATCCAGGATGTACTGTCTTTCTAGAGTTTCAGATAGGAATTCCAGCCTAGATTGGAAATAAATAAATATGTGTTAGAAATGGATGTATTCCTAGTAAAATCTCTAGTTTTGCTCCCACCCATTTACATTTTTGTGATGAAAACAGGAAAACATTTAATCAAAAAGCACCTTGTCAACTTCACCTGATAATTATTATCTATAAATTATTCATTTTTTTAACATCCCTCTACCACCTCCGCAGATCAAAAAAACAAAACAAACAAACAAAAAGAAAAAACCAAAAAACACTGCCTTCATAAAAAGTGTAAGGATACAAAATACTCCCAGCAGTATGTCCTCTCCCACTTCCATTACAGTGTTGAGAAATTAATTTGCCATAATTTCTGATAACCATTTCACTCACCCTCTTTCAAGCCTGTTGTCTGAGCTCCTTCAGGCAGTGGTAAAGATGCACTGATATGGAGGTATTTTTTCGGTGCTGAAGAGGGAACTATAGCAGGAAGTGTGGACCCAGGCCAGAAAAGAAAGAGGAAGACGACGAAGATCATTGTCACTGTCGTTCTTCCTCTGCCAGCACTGACTCATGGGGAAAAGACACTGCTCTTCCTTTCCTTTCTCTATCTGAACTGTGGGCTAGTCCTGTTAATATAAATGGTGGGTTTTGTTGTTGTTGTTGTTAGAGGTTTTTTTAATAATCAACTTCTGTCCATCTCTGCCTGCTTTGCTGTGGCTTGGGGTAGTTGATTATGCTAAAACAAGACAGGGCAAGTTGCACAGATATAAGAAATAGGGAAAAGAGACACTGTGAGGAAAGGAAAAAGGAAAAAAAAAACCATGACTGAGAAAAGGATCATAGAAAAAAAACCCCAGGGCCAGGGAAACTCTGCAGTCATCCTGGGGTCAGCAGGACAGAGATAAAATCAGAGGATGGAACAATCTGAGGAAAATAGAGGACAGGCAGAAAGAGGCAGAGAAAACTGCACTGAGAGGGCTGTGAGGGTAAGGAAGAGTGGCAGAGAGAGGTAAAGAGAGAATTAGGCAGGGAAGGAAGTCTGAGACTGAGGGAGGCTGCTGGTGTCTGGTGGTCCTAGGACAATGTACCCAAACCTGGGGGATACAAAGTGAGCTATGCACAGGAAGAGAAACTTCTACAGTAAGGAAATGCTTTTTCTGTTCCTTTACAGCCTGTAAAAATCCTTCTCTATTGCTACCCAGCCCTTCAACACTCTTTATTTGTGATATAAGTAATTTTCAAACCAGGATGGTCAGGAGATTACTTTGAAACCAAATATAGTGTATTTATCAAAAGAGGGATTCTTTCCAGGAGGTGAAGAAAAGGAAAGGGGGGCTAGAAAGACTCTGTAAAAGAAAAACAGTTACAGGAGAAAGAAAGTAGATAGTAAAGGGGACAGATAAAGTTAAAGGGAAAAAGATGAAAAAGATAAAAGTGATGGATGAGAGGAAGAAAGGAAATAGGAGCAGAAATAGTGAGAACAATGGAAAACAATAAAGAAAAGGAAGCAGAGAGGAGAAAAATACGCACCCAAAAGAATACCTGGAGGTCTCTATAATTAATATATTTTCTTTTACTAAAATCAAATTTATACTGCACTTAAATAGTACAATGAGTTATCATTGACACCTTTTCAGAGGAAGATGCCAAATTTGAGCTTTTTAAGGTTAAAGTTCTCACACTGATTAAGATCCATTCTCAGCAGGGTATGCTATGACCCAGACTCAGAATTAATACTTTCCTCCACTTCAATGTAAATAAGCAGACATTAAAGTGAATGGAAGGAAAGAAATCTGCTCTCAGTTATACCTTTACTTTTCGGTTTGAATTTCAGATTATTTAATACCATGGTAATATTTCACAGGTATAACTAAATTACAGAATTTGAGGGAATATAAACACCTTTACATTTGA
>NW_010425194.1:105400-110093 GCF_000710305.1 Buceros rhinoceros silvestris
CTCTTTCCCATTAAGCATTAAGCGGAAGGGAAAAAAAAATAGAAAAAAAAGGAATTAATTATGCGGTATCTTCAGCTATCTATATTGCCCATGGCATGGCTATCAGTCATGAGCAATATATTCAGACTCTATAACCTTAATGTTCTCCAAACAAAAACCACCTTAAACCAGCAAACCAAACAATAGAACAAGCTTTATTCTGTCTTTTCCTTCTCAACGGTGCACATAGCAAAGGAGACATAGGAGGAAATCAACTGTAAATGGCATCTTCAGTAATGAAGGAAAAACTGGATATCCACAAGTCTGTTTCCTAGGCAACTGAATGGAGGGACAATCAGAATCTCTCAATTGCACCCCATTATAGAAATTTTCTGCACAGTCCAATAAAAGGAAGAAAAAGGTGATTGGAAAATCTTCAGAAAAAATCCTCTTGGAGCACTTTGAAAGCTGAGGGAAGTGAATAGATAATACACAAAATGGCTGCCTACATGTAGCTCCTGATTGCAATCACCTTCGGAACAGTACAAAGAGGGATGACAGGAAAATCCCTGACTCCAAGAATGAGGCTGAACTGACAAATATATTTTATAGGAATATCTCACAAATGGACTTTCACACTGTGTAGAGGAGGATTATTCTGAAAATCTGCATTGTAAATTCACTCTCTATGTCATACTTTGGCACCTTACCAACCTAATGGTCCAAGATTGTTAATATGACCTAGATGAACCAGAGCTGTTGTTGATCCACTAATATCACTTCTCTGAATAATTTATAGAATGCACAAACTTAGGTAAATTAAATAAGCCAATGCCAAGGGAGTTCCCTTTTTTCTGCACTGGGTAGTCTCTCGGTACCACTAGTAGCAATACACACTTTATTCAGAAATGTACTGGGATAAAAATAGATATGCAAGCATTAAAATACTATTACAAGGTATCAAAGCTGGACAGATAAATGAATTAATCTAGATGACCATATGGGCTTCTCCCACCAATACCAAGTATCATAGCTACCCTGGCCAACCAGGGAAATGCTCTGTCTATAGCCCAGTTAAGAAAGGCTTAAGTTTCTCACCACCATGTGTGCCCTCCCTCTTCTTTTTTGTCCTGTCTCAGTAAATTTTCTTTTTTCTTTTCTTTATGATTTTAAAAATTTATTTACTTTCTTTTTACTCTGAGCTAGAAGCCTAATAGGCATCAAAGCAGTTTTCTAAGATTGACCACATCAGCACAAAGTATTTATTGCAAGAGAATAAGCGCAGTGCACTGAGCTGAGGTGCACTCTATGATATAATCTGCCAACCCTCTCCTTACTTAATATGTTCTAAGAAAAAAAAAAAAGAAAAGAAAAAAGGAAAAGAAAAAAGAAGAAAACCACTTCTTCGTTTATAAACAAAAACATCGTATTTCCATGATTCCTGATTTGGGGTGTGAGACAAAATACTTCTTTCACACTGCAGCAAGTATTCACTGAGTAGGCACAGGAAAAATCATTGTCAGTTCTGAGTTCCTTTACCAGGGATTGCAATTAGTCTAGCAGAATAAAAGGGCAGAGATGAGAGGGAAATGCTGTCAGAAAGGGCTTCTGGATTCAAATTTTTTTTTCTGGAATTTCAGGAGTTTATACATTTGTGCTCATTTCCTGTCTGATCTGATTTCTCACAGAGGTATGGTCTATTTGGCAAGGCACCACGTTAAACGTCTTTACCCTCAGCTTGTCTGAGGCTCTTCAGTTGCAGAGGAGATATGTTTTGGTTCATTTCCCAGGGATTATTTTATTACTCTGTAATTGACTGGTCTGCTTTACTGAGAGGGGTTCAAAATACTCATATGTATTAGAAACGTCATGAAAACATGGGAACAGCAAATGCAGAACACAAAATCGTCAAGGCAGGACTCATTAAAAATATGTGCAGGAAGAACTCTGAAGGAAACAAAACAGAAGTAGGATGGGAAAGATAATCGTATACGGACAGTAGCTACATACATCCTTTTGGTGTGGGGAAAGGGAAAACTTCCTTAAAATTATCAATTTTTAGCCCCCAGCTAGAAAAGAACACCAGATCTAATGAATAATTCTGCATTATTATTTTCTCTAGGATGGCAGATCTGAAATGAATTAAAAAAAATCTTTTTTGTGAGAAACTTTTAGTGTGAAAAAATATTCCAAAACAGAAGTATCCAACTGTAGGATCGTAGCTCAACTGGTGTACTTTCTATCTTCACTACTGAAAAAACCCCCTTATTTAATCTGAAGCAGGTGGTAGAAAAACTGGCAATTTGGCAGCAGTTCTATCAGTAACAGCATCATATCGTACCCTTAAAATAGACAAAAATAACTGATTGAACCAAAACTAGAGTTCTCCTTCTGCAGATAGACAGACCTTCTCTTGAGCTCCCTGGAAGTGCAAAATCCTCTGTATTTAATTATCTTCTCTCAGTCACTGCTGTCTTACATTCTTTTTCATCTTGTCTAAAAACCCTCAGTGTTTTTCTGTTTCGCAGTCTGATACAATTTTCCAACATCTCTATACCAGTGTTGGTACAGATTAGACATGGTCTCATCCTCACAGAAAGAAAATTCATGCTTAGGGTAGTCCCTCAGACCTTATTATTGCCTGTTCTTCCTTGTTATGGCACAAACTGGATAAGTCTTGAAACTGAAGGGAAAAACAGTTAATTCAGGAAGGCAGAAAAAAAGCAATGAAGCTTATTTTTGGAAGTAAAATAGATGAAAAACAGAAGTCCATACCCTAAACGTGGCTGTGGACCATGGAGGAGACTGGCCTAACCACCCACAGCTGTGTGAGTGGATGAACTTTCTGTAGGTTTTCTCCAGAAGTACAGGGCAGAATAGTGTTTGTGGAGGTATGGAAGAATCCAAAACCCACGTAGGCAGAATAATTGAAAAAGCCAGCTTGAAAACACCTGTGCTGAGTTCCTGAGAGAAATCCATCAATTAATTTTCCTTTAAAAGTCCCTTCCAAGTTCCTTGAAGCTGGCTAGGGCTCTGTTTAGGAAGGATAGTGTTATTAATACAGCAGGGAATGAATTTGTTTCCAGGGTACCTTGAAGGCATTTGTACAGACACATGATGACAACAGTCGCCGCCAGGACCACACATGTATATTCACATGTAGATGCAAGTCTGTTGGACAGCCAATACATACGGTTTATACCCTTCTCCCTCTTAGTCAGGAAGGAATCCAGCTGTTTTTAAGTCTGGATATGCATATAGCCAAATACAATTATATTCCTTGTGCAATGGAAGAAAAGGAGAGACTTAAATTTTTCTACATGTTCTCCTTATTTCTAGCAATTTCCTTTCCCATTGTGCTTACTCATTCTTTCCCTGGAAGAATGAGGGGCCCTCCAGGAACTTCTGTTGCCTCTAAAGCTTAGATTAACACCCATAAATCACCATTTATTCATTCATGTAAATTGTTGTGAACTGACCAGCTGAGACAGCCAGTTCACATGCATGGTGCACACTCAGGTTCACAACACCTGATTAGATAGAACAATCCTAGGACAAAGCCTGTAACAATTAACAAATACTTGCACTGGACAGACTGCAATTAACCTTCACATTACTCTGCACTCAACCCCTCCAGGACTCCCATTCTTGGCAGGCCCCAGCTGCCCCGTGCCCGGGTCTGTGATGTCCGGAGGTAGAGCAGCGACTCTTTCACGGGCACCCCCTTGCCGTGGGGAAGGAGCTTGTGTGCCCTTGTGAGGCTGAGAGCTGTGCTGGTGGTGGCATGTGCCTCCGGTGGGGTCTCCCAGGCCAGACAGGTCTCAACTGAAGGGTCAGACAAAGTGCGTCCATGGGCAGGATGGGCTCACTAGCCTTCGGGCAGCCATCCTAGGAGAAGGACAACTCTGACTCCAAACCCGGGCAGATGGAGCTCGTTTAGCCTTGTAAGGCATCCATCATCTAAGAGAAGGATACTCTAACCAAACCTACGACCCGAGGACTTCGCTGTCACCATCCAAGCTTGCTGGGCCCTGGCAGATGAACCTCAGGTGTAAAGGGTGGAGCCAGTTCCGCGCACGCTGGTGCCTCACCTAAAAAATCCACTGCGCAGGTCTGAAGGGTGCACTCATCGCTTGCAGTAAGCGTGGGAAAAGCCCGTCCCAGATCTTCGTTCACGAAGCCAAGCCATGACTCTTCACTCACCTCAAGAATTAAGAAGCAACAGAGAGTAGGTAAATTCATAATGATCACAGTTGTCTTGAAGCTAACTTCTAAAATAAGTGGTTAAAAAAAGACAAGTGGCTAAATCCTCTGCATAAATTATTAGCAATTGTCCATCTAGATTTTGTTACAGTAGGAACAAAATGACAAAGACCTTGGAAACCGTGATTCATTAGTTTTCCAGAAGCAGAAAGTGCATCATCCTCTGAAAAGAATATAAAGGAGGAAAGTTTACATTTGTCAAAAATGCTGGCCATTAGTGTTCACTTTTGCCACTTCATAGAACAGTAGCAGTAAAGCAGGAAGTATCTACACTGAAGAAACAGTGACCATCGGTCATCAAATGACTGTCTGTGACTGTGTCAATCTCATTACTGTATATGACTTAGAGCACTAAAAAATACCAGAATGACAGTTTCAACATAACCTCTCCTTTAACAAGGCACAGTTATACAATATGGAAATCCAGGCTTCAACTGTTCTTTTTTTCTCT
>NW_010425194.1:110153-122901 GCF_000710305.1 Buceros rhinoceros silvestris
AAAGTTCAAGGAATAGATAAGCCAAGCGTCAAATTGTCTTTTTTTGTTTTTTTTTTTTTTTTTTTTTTTTTTAAATAGAGTTGAAAAAGAAAGAGTGGAGATCATTTAGCTTCACTTAAGATATCATTCCTGATACTACCTAAATTCTTGAGAAATTTTTAGAAAAGAGTACTAGCTGGCTATATTTCTCATTTCCCGTTCTCATGCAAAACCATAGTGATTCCAGGCCACCTATTTTAATTCAGATTCACTTGTTGCATTACCTCAGGGCTTGTTTTGTTTTTTTTTTTTTTAAGAGTGCTTTCATACAGTGAGATGGAGTTGAGGATTTTTATTTGTCACAAGGCCATTTGATTTGTATCTCTACAGTTCTCCACAGATTTTGAAAAGATGACAGAACAACACAAATAGTGAAATTATCTGTTGATAAAACCTACCCATATACTCCTGCACCAGTCAAATGGCATCAGGTAGATAAAAAAGAAGGTCACACAGTGACCCACTTACTGAATCTGTGACTATTTCTCTTTGAACCACATACTCACAGACTTCTGTTAGAAGAGAGGTCCTTCAGACCGAGCTCTGTACAGATGCTTTTGAAGCTTTTAAGAAAGCCACAATGACATTGCTGAGAGACCCACTCAGAGACAGGCAATCATATTCCAAACTGCATTTGGTTTGCTCTTCCCCCCAGCAATTAATCTCTGGCTAACTTCTTCTGCTCTAATTTCTAACTTCTAATGCTCCAGAAGCTGAATAGCTCTAGAACAGCTGTTATAGATTCATTTTACTACAGTGTGGCAGCAGGTTTCAAATGCCATTATTATTTATAGGAAAATGGATTTAGATATTTTATCTATCTATGAAAGTGTATTGATTTTGTTCCCTCCACCAGCCTCCATTGTTTTGCAGCTAACTATTAAGATATATAGCTTCCCACCAATGCATTCACTCCATAGACCCTATAAACTAATGAACGTCATAAAATTTTCAGAACTGAGGCTGATTTTTCTTTTCCAAGAACTCTTAAGATAGCCTTATATTTTATCTGCCCATATTTCTAGTTGGCTACAGTAACGCATGCCACACACACTCGAACACACTAGGTGAACACTCCTCCAAATTAAATAAAAGGGTAACCGCTGTTTCTACACTCAGGGGTCTTAGTCTTCTTAGGTACATTTAAGACTGCTGTCGTAGCAGTTTTCAAGATGAGTGGCCATTTGCCTCTGGCGACAATGAATGGACATGCACAGTGTTACGTGGCTTCACAGTGCATCAGGGGTTTTGTCAGCACTGTAATGTGTGCACAGATCAACGGCCAGGAAAGGCAGATCTGCCAGTATCTGTCTTTGGCACCAGTGCATGCTACTCTATATTTGCTCATGAGGATGGGGCTCTCGTGCATCGCTAAACCTTTTGCCAGAAGGATATGCAATAGCTCCAACAGATCCAAGGGCAGAGCTATTACCCAAACACTGGCAGAATCAGAGGCTTCTCCAGCAAGTGGCAAGACTAATAAAACCATCTGGCTTCTAAAAGCCCGGCAGAGCAGCGGCTTAGGGGTTTATACACACCAGATTGCTGTTCTGCAGTCCAATTCTTCCTATTATAGAAAGCTATCCTGATATTTTATATGAAATTAAGATACAGGCTATTCACATATTTCATTGCAATCCTTTATAGAGCAGATTTTCTAAAAGTTCAACCAGATCTGGGGCAATATCTTTGTGACTGCAAATCATTCCACAGCTTTGTTAGCAAATATACTTCTAAGCCACAGACAAGTATAGTCAGGACAAAAATGAAGCATTTAACTAGCTGGAGCCCAGAGTGTCGGAACTGTATAACAGCCTATGAAATACTGCTGTAGCAGGCTTCTGAAAGATAAACAAAAGTTGCATAGTGAATAAAGAGTGGCAAAATTAACCTTTAAACATAGAACTGAAGATCAGATACATCAGATATTACCAGCTGAGAAGCAAAGTCTCCAGCAAGATTGAATTTAAATTATGTCAGTCTTTTAATTATTCTGCTGTGGAACAAAATCCTACCTTAGAAGTTACCCACTTCGAAATGTTTCTCCTGAAGATCTTAGTGTATCAATATCTCATTTGATATGGACTCTGTAAGTGTGTCTGGGTATAAGTTGAATCTGTTATAATGACCTTAAAAGGAATCTACATAATGTAATTACTATGGAGCTGACAGCAGAACTTTATTTAAACTAAAGTCATATATGCAACTATGGTCAGTTCTATAAATTTTAAACCAAAAAGTGCCAAATTGTTATCCCTGCGTCATTTATGGTCTGCAAAGCTGTGATAGGTGACCTGCAGCTGTTTCACACAGTGATTTGAAAGAGCATGTCGTTTACATAGACAACTATATTTATTTAGTACAATGATGATGCAGGCAGACAATATCACCTGAGAACAGAAAATCTGTGAACTGCCCTTTGGGATGTAAAACTGCGAGACTGAAAAAATCACCTTTTCTAAAAGGTGAGGGTTTAACTCTAACTAGATTTTTAGCCCTGAAGCTAGCCTGCCTTAGAGAAGAAAGCTGGATGAGGTGGCATCCAGAGGTCCCTCCCAAATGAAATCTTTCTGTGGTTTGACCATGTGAATGCAGGAGCTGTACCACAGTCTGCTGAGCACAGTGGAACTGCAAGAACACAACTGAAGGCCTGAAGGCCAGATGTGTTAAATGTCAAAATAACTGCTGCATAGTTTTAGAAAATGAAACCTAGAATATAAATCTTGCAGCTGTTTCCATCCTATGCCTACCTTTAAAAAAATAAAAGCATAAAACTTACCTTGCCATGTGGAGACACTCAGAGCGTTCCTGCATTTGCATGGTCACTGTCACTTCAAGGGACCCTGCTCTTACCCCAGTGAGTGCCCCACAGAGAAAAATTATCAGAGTCTGCATAGAGTTCCAGGAGGTTAAAAAAGGTTCCTTGAGGAACCCAACATAATACATGAATTGCTAACTAGATCAGCTTGTGCAACTTTATTTTTCATTAACTGAGAACTTTGAAAAGGACTGACTTGAATATATATCTCAAAATTTATTAACTGGAATCTTTTGCTTTTCTTCACAGTCATTCTCAAACTTGCAGATCTGTATGGAGTTATCTTTGCAAGTCATGTTTTCAAGCATGACCTCAAGATACTTGTATTTGGATGCTGCAATCAGCCATTAGAAAAATCATGGCCCCTTAAGGGCCTGGTCAGTTTCTAGTGGAAATTATTGAAAAGTGCATTTTTTAACACAAATAGATTTACCTAAAAGGTAAGGATTGAAGCCCAGAAGCCCCTGTTAGTACCTCCTGGCACAGAGCATGTATGGTATCCTGAATGTATGTTATCCTGAATGTTATGTGACTTGAGCATCTCAGCCTGGCTGTCACTTTTTCTTCCATTAAAAACTAAACTGTTACATCTGTTATGTATGTAATTTTGCAACTCTTCTTCCTTTTTCTTTCTTTCTTTTCTTCCTCTTTCTTTCTTTCTTTCTTTCTTTCTTTCTTTCTTTCTTTCTTCCTTCCTTCCTTCCTTCCTTCCTTCCTTCCTTCCTTTCTTCCTTCCTTCCTTCCTTCCTTCCTTCCTTCCTTCCTTCCTTCCTTCCTTCCTTCCTTCCTTTTTCTTTCTTTCTTTTCTTCCTCTTTCTTTCTTTCTTTCTTTCTTTCTTTCTTTCTTTCTTTCTTCCTTCCTTCCTTCCTTCCTTCCTTCCTTCCTTCCTTCCTTCCTTCCTTCCTTCTTTTCTTTCTTGTTTAACTCCTGGTTTTCAATTGGTTCAAACAAACACCCACATGGGTCTCACTAGACTTTTACTCCTTTTGTAGGTCTCAGCATATTTCTAAAATTAAAAACAAAAAAGTTAACATCCGTAGTGATTCTAATCTCAAGTAATCTGAATTGGCACTCATCTCAAATGCAACTGTTCAAATCTGCTGTTCATACCCCATTGTTCTGGTACAAGGCTGTTATTGTAGGACTGGCACTTCTAGATGTATTGTATGCTCTCAAACCAATAATAGGAAACACCAAAGTTCTGATTTTATAATCAGCTGCTTTCAGCTGATCTCTGTTCTGTAGTAATTTAGATCCTTTTTCTCCTTTCTTTTATTGTTTTCAGGGGTAAGAATACTGCCAGTCACAATTTTTCATTGATTTTTAAGGCTAAAATGAATAACTAGTTTTCACAGATGCTATATCTAGGCTTCATTGACAGTGCATTTATTTGTTGAATGATGTTTTATGTCTTTAAAAAAAGAGACATGGTCTAATTGACCTGGAAAATAGAGGCCTCCAACAGCAAGTCTTAATGTCATTTGGTAGACACCTATCCCTAATTCTGAAATTAAAATCTCTGGCTGTCATCCCAAACCACTAATCACTGCCCAAAGGGTGGAACTTAGAAACTGAGTGATGCCAGAGGGTTTGAGAAGAGAGATGCAATGCTGTGGACACTGAGAGCTTGACAGTATGGACATTGCAGACACTGTATAGATAGTGATAGCATTGGCTCTTCCAACCATGTTTTTTCCAGAGAGTATTTACACTACACATTGATTTTTCTCCTGACACTATTAAAGTTGTAACAATCATTTTACAGAATGGATTTTTTTTCCCAAAAAAACCAATCAACCAACCAACCAAAAACCAAACCCAAACCCAACCAAACAACCCCCTCCCCCCCAAACCAAACCAAACAAACAAAAATACTCCAACAACAACAACAAAAATAACCCCACCTGGTAGAAGACGAATAAAAATATGCTGGGTTTCAAAGGAAGAAAAATAATCAACAAAATGTGCATCTCTTGGCCCTTCATTTAGTCATTTATCACTCAGGAAACAAGGTTGTTAAGCAGCACCAAAGGTTTCACATTCAGTGGAATCCTTTATACTGTAGCCTCTTGACTTGCGCTGACATCACACTCCTCCATCACTATCAAAGGCATGAGCTATATAAGAATTTTTGGTCTGACACTAGCATCTCTTAGATGAAAGATCCCCATGTTAACCTTTAAAATATCGGTCTTGGTAGCCCACTTGTATTGGTGGCTGTTAAGATTGTGAGTAGCCTTGAAAACTCACTAAAACTCTTCCTTGCCACTAAAAGCAAGACTAGAACAGCTTTTCCTTCTCTCTGACAGTGCCCTTCTTTGCCCACCGAGGGTGGGGGAGAGCTGGGCTTCCTGTGGGAAGAGTGTACAAACTAATTCCCGATGAAGAGAGTAGGGAGCAAGAAATTAATTTAGCCTGAATCACAGTTCATTTCCTGGCCAGCTCCTGGGGCAGTGCTCACACATGCCATGCTTTGTTTAAGAGAGGCTTCAACATTTTTATTCAGAAAGGCAAGATCACAGCCAAAAGGAGTATGAGATAATAACAGGTATTGCACACTGCTTGTGGTTTCATAGTATCCAGACTCTGCCAGACTAGTTGGATTATGGGCAGTTTTAAGTTAATAAAAGCAATTTGTTTTAAAAGAAATTATCCATTTGGCTCTTGTTGATCATCCAGTTGGTCTTATTTTTCCAAGAGGCAGGACACATCTGTATCCAATTAGCATATTAGTTGGACTGACTCTGCACTGCTACATTACAGTTCCTGTGCATGGCTTGAAAAAATATGCAGGATGTGAAGTCTTCTCTCATCCTGTTGCAAATCAGGAGAGGTTTTAATGAAGCCATGGAACCCTGGGGGTGAGGGGAGAAAGAGGGAAAGGAGCAGGGTGGTGAATACCGACAGCATTCAGTTCAGCATCTCGTGCTCAATGAGGTTTCTTTTCTATTAAAGGTAGATTTTATACTTGTTTTCTGATGTATCGAAGTAAAAAGAAAAATCTTTATTTATTTTAACGGAAGTTAGTTTAGAACAATACGTTACTGGTTCTATGTTTGTGTTTGCCTTGTCTTTGTCCCTCCAAACCCTGTTGTGTTAATCAGAGACACTTAAATACCAATTAGAGATACAATTAATACAAGTAAACCAATGCAACAAACTACTTTGATGATAGTTTGTATTTAACCCTCTTGTTTATTTTATAACCTCCTCTCTCTTTCCAAATGTCATGGCCAGCATATGAGCTGTCATTGCAACTGGTCCGGGCTGGAGGTGGAGTTTAACGGAAGTCAGACATCCCATAACTGTACTAAGGGATGAGCAGTGTAACAGTAACAATGGAAGTTAAAAGAGTTGTAGGATGAGGTGAACTTCAGGCTTCAGAGAGTATTTGAAACTGAGGAGGTTCAAATAATGATAGCCCCTGGGGTTTTGGCAGGGGACGATAAGGAGTTGGAGAGGGAGACATCTTCTTTGCATAGGGTGGGTCTGCTGAGACCAGTAAATAAACTGCTTTGCTTTGCCCAGTGGGACAGCAGTAAGCTACGGGCTCTGCTTTTTACAGAAAGACTGGAGGGGCTGGCTATAGTGAGTCAACCTGCTTTTAGGCAGGCAGGGCCTTGGTCCCTCCCTGGACTGGATAAGGGCTTGATAGAAATGCTGTCACACCCACACTGCTGCTCTCCTCCAGCCTCTCAGTTTGGTGATTCCCTTTCAGTGTTTCTCTCTGGCACACTTCTCTCCCCACCTTAAGATGAAGTAAAGATAAATCATTGTATACAACAAAGAGCAGAGTTCAGTTGTTGCCTGACTGGTGATGTTCCTCCATGTGTGATTCAGGGATGGGAGGCAAGGGTTGAAATCATATGCTCTGCTCTGGTGGACCCCTGTATGCATCCTGCAGGTGCATAGTGCCAGAAGGGCACTCCTTGACAGAGTCTATGGAAACCTGTGAACACTTCCACATGCAAAGCACACAGGCTTTATTGGCAATAGTCTAATGAAGGCAGCCTCCTTCAGTATGTGGCAAAGAGAAGTCACATCTTTAGGAGGTTCTAACTGAGTTTTTTGTGTTAGGCAAAGGCTGATGTTGCTCAATGCACACCACCTAAAATTCAGATACTGAATAAAACATCTATCAGACTTCTTGGCTCTCAGGGATTGCAAAATGACATGTTTCTCAAGAATAAAAAAAACCCACTCGGAGGATGCCCTGAATGGTTGACTCTTCAAGGAATGCAGAGATCGAAACACTTAAACAGCTTTACACTCTGATTGTTCAGTCCGGATGTATATGGAAAAGCAAAGTACCAGAGGGTAATGATGTTTCTGACAACAGCTGGTGCTACATAACTTTGAGAGCAATTCAGATGCTTACACATAGGTTGCTTGTGTCATTTTAGACACTATAGGGTATCTGAGAGTGATCATTCCACAATAATCATTCCCTTGGTGTTTTCAATATGTTTCAGTCAATATTGGTGAAGGAGGCCAAGAATGTAACTGTCCGTATGGTTACAAGCCCAGTTCAGCTATGCAATACATCATGGGCTAAAAGTTACTCCCTTGTTTTACATACCCAGTCTAGATCCTTCAGAAGTTATCACAGAAACCGTAAAAGTAATTCTTTCTTCAAAGCCCAGAGAGAAGAGGTGTAAGAAGGTGTAAGAAGAGGTGTTCATCAACAGATGAACACCAGAAACATCAGATTTACCTGCTGTTCCACTGAAGACCAAGAGAAACAGGGCAGCATAGAGATAAAGAGCAGGTATTTTTGGATGGAGATAAGTCTGAAGATGATGATCTTTCTCTAGTGACTGAAGGCAGATTGACATTAACAGGCTCAGGCTAAAAGGTCTGACTTGTAGATGTCTGATGGTATGCAAGAACTCTCACACCAAATAAGTACTACTGCACTTAAAATTATAGATATCAGAGAGGCCACACAGTTTTAATGTTTTTCATTTTTATCTTTCTCTACTTAAAAGAAGATGATGTGAAAGGCTCTAACACTGAAGGGCTCCAGCACAAGGCATCTGGACCAGCTGTGCTCCACAGAGGCTTGTGTTCTCCAGGGCTCTCTGCCTCCATCATGTTCCTCACCTCTGGATGGTTATTGAACATGAAAAATAAAACTGAAATCTTTTTCCTTTTGGTTAGATGAATTTCCTGATAGGTGTCAGGAAATGTCTGAAACGTAAAGTAAACTGTTGTCCTTTCTTTTCTTACAGTTTTCATAACAGACTGTAGCAGGCAAGGATATTTAAAGATTTTTATAATTACTTTCTTTTCTTTCTTTCAGTTCCCACAGGTATTCACATAGAAACAGGGCCAAAAATTCATTAGAATAAGTCTTCCTGTTCTTTACATGCCACCTGACATGCATTAAATTGTTCAAAGTAGCTCATGTTTAATTCCATATCTAACCGAATTGTGTTAAGTGGTGGGTCATGCATGCCAGAACCTATTAACTGCAGTGGGTTTTTTTCTTCCTAAATTAAGGCAGTCTGCAAAGATTGAACACAAGAAAAGTAAACTGGTTCTTGTGTCCTGATGTAGGCATTCCTACAGAAATCCACCTAACCTATGTCTCTGGATTCTTTTAATGAATTCTAAAATTGCATACATCCATTAAGTAAGATGGAGAAGAAAGAACATGGAAAATGAAAAGCAGATAAAGGAACATTTCAGCTGCTAGTTAAAAATAGCACCTGCCTCAATCAGCAGCTGTTTGTTTGATGGGAGAAATAGATGGAGAAAAAGACAAAAGGAGAAATTTTCTAAGGTTGAAGTATAATTATTCACTCAGTTTTTCCTGTAAGAAAATGATTTGGCACATGCACCCCAGTTGTGCCTGTACGTCTTGCCCACAGAGGACAAGATGCAGGCCAAGGGAAGAGAAAAGGACAGGGATAACATGAGACATGACTAAACCACGAGGTATTGCAATGTTTCACAGCCTGTTCTAAAGAGCATTGCTTTCCTCAGTCCTAGGAGAGTGAAATAGCTACTGAAAGGTCTAACTAAGCTGTTCTTGGGGCACAAACTTTGAGGAGTAATTATTTCTTCCCACTCAGGAGATGGCAGGGAGCAATACGTAGTACTAGGATTATAGCCAGGTCCCTTGTGATAAGATTTTTTGCAGTCTCTGAGAGTCTCTAAGGGTACAAAAAATATGAACATCTTCTATAACTTTCCACAACTTTGTGGCTCCTTTTGCAGTAACAAGGAAAAATAAACGTGCAGAAGAACCTTTATTTCATATCTACAGCCCTGTTGTCCAGAGGTGTGATGTTTCCATCAAATTCCAAGATTATCTCCTGAATGTAGAGAAAATCTATCTTAGTCTTATTAATAAAACACACATCAGAAAAAATAAAAATAAGCAAACAAGTAAATAAAAACAATATTATCCTTCAGAATTTTATTTTATTCTACAAAACTTTATTTTGTAGTCTTCCTTCTTAATCACAGTAGACTGCATTGTGTTTTTAAAACTATACGGCAGGACATTAATAGAAAATGGTAGTTTGCACTTCTACATTTAGAATTTAATATCTTAAAATTATACCAGCTTTTTGCTGTCGAATCCTTCCTAACTTCAGAGGAACCCGTTTAATGAGAAAGAATGGTTTTAATCAGTTTTAATAGCACTGGAATTTGTACACATCTTTATTAATAGTATATGGAGATTGTATTGAAATTCCCTGGGCATACAAATAAAATTAAGAAGTACAAACCAGTGGTTAAAAAAAAGTTAAAAGACCCCATGTAGAGGACTGATTTGTTTTCTGTTAACACCAATATGAACAAATATGAGCAATTTCCTGTTAGATGAACCACCTGAAAAATGCATTAAATTAAGGAGCAAGATAACATATTGATTTTCTTGTCCAGTTGTCCTCTGAAGGAAAAATTGTTATGATAGCCCACCACTGACCAAGACGCATACCCTTAGTGGAAAGGAAAAAAAAAGTCAAACCCAGGCTTTCACAATGTGTGGGAAAGGAAGGTCTATTTAACCTCGTCAAATACCTTCTTGGTATTTAAGGAGCAGATCAGTGGCTTTAACTACATCAAGGTGGAATAGGGGGTTTCATTACATTTTGCTTTCATCATTATCAGAAAGTTTCACCCTTTAATAAAAACACTGTGATCTCATTTTATTACTTCCAGGACCTATTCCCTTTCTAGTGGCCAAATTTAGGGGCAGAATTTGAAATCTTATTTTAAGTGAAAACCTTGTCTAGCATATCTAGCTGTACAAAATGTTTGTAATGTTCATATGTAACTTGGGCTGCCTGGCTGCACTCTAGAAAATGGTCTCATTATTTGTCTGTTTTATCTCTGCCTACAGATGGTCAGAATGGTAGAACATTATTACATTCTGAAAAAGGATTTTGGGGAAGTACGACCAAAGTAACATGACTCTGAGAGCTATTTCAGTTTTCAGCCATGGAGGACATTGTTCAAAATATGGACCTTTATGAAAAATCCAACAACAAACCAAAGAAACTTCTAAGACTGAATGATCAGTGCTTATTTTCTTTCCTGTGACTACTGTATCTGATAGTAGATCATTCAAGTAGACCATCCATACAGATCTGCTCCTTAGCAGGTTGGTCACGTTAATTTCTGTTTATGTTAACATTATGTTGTTGCTGTTATCAACAAGGTTTATAACTCCAGGCTCCCTAACAAGTACAAGCACTAGAGAAGCTTACAATTATCTGCCCGTTTCCTGAATTTACTCTCGTTTGGCACAAAATAGAACAAACAAACTTTCTCTCATAGTCTAGTAATTACAGCAGTCTCTTCAAAAACAAAAAATATGGCTTAAAGTAATTAGTCTACAGAAGACTTGAGTGTGAGTCTCCAGGTGGGTGTTTTAAACACTGTAGCTGGAGGAGACAGTCTCAACTCTTTCTTCTTTCAGAGCTGATCATTAGTAACAGGGTTTAGCTGCCTGTTGCCAAAGGCTCTAAGACCAAACTGGCACCAGACTTTTTCCCTGTTGCTCAGACTTATCCAGGTATTACTTAGATTTGTTTTAATGGCAAGAAGGTTAAAATCATAAAAATCCTCAGAGATGACCAAAGCTGTCTGTCCTGCTTCTGGAATATTGCAGACTGTCTCACCTGGGCAAGCAGATGGCTTAGTTCTGATGGCTTGTAGCAATATCAGGAATTTCACATTGAGTGGCTTATAGACAGAGATGTAGATACATATGTTTATCCTTTGAGGTGCCCTGTTGTAAAACATTTTCCATTAACAAAAATAAAAGACCAAATTAAAAAGGTTTTATTCTTAGTAGTAGCTTTCATATACTGAATATGGTTCTAGGCACTTTAGTCAGTAGGGAACTATTTCCAGTGGTCTTACAAGATTTAATTAAGTGACTGTCAAGACCAGGATTCCTAAACACGTTTAATTCTCCACATATAGTTTTATGGGATGCCACCACTTGGATTCTAACAGTGAGGACAATTGTCAGACTGAGAGAAAAGTTTGACAGCAAACTGATAATTCATAGCAGTTGCAATCTGTTTTTCATCCTGTTGATAGAAATCTAATGTTCCAATGTGCTGATACATAATGTAACAGCCTTATTGCTGAATGTACCGGCAATTCTACACTCCTTTTCCTGAATTTCAGTATTTCATAGTATTTCAGCCTGTATTTCCCAAAGAGTTAGTGTAATATGCACTGTAAACCACGTGTTCTGTAGTTCTATGATCTATATGGGAAATGTTAGTCTCTACATGTCCATATACAAGCTTACTAAACTGTGTCCATGCACGTCTTTGAGTTTTGCTGCAGAAAGCATTTTGTCTCTGAGTGAACAAATCAGGGAGTTAGGACAGTGCTTACAGTTTCAGAGGCGTTACAGTCAGTTTTCCAAAGGAGAATGAAAACCCAAAAGATGATACCAGCTTCAGGGTGAAGTGCAACCTTCAAAAGTGGCCAACAGTGTCATCTTGACAACAAAATTCTGAAACTGGAATTTTACATTAAGGGGCCTTCTACAGCAAAAGTTTCTCCTTTGAACACTCTGCATTGATTTTTCATCCTGTAATCCACAACAAACGGTGCTACTTCAGTGCTTATGTATTTGCGCCTTTTACTCTTGCCTTCATATTATCTAAATGGTAACAATTATCTTTTCCCAGGCCAGTGGTTAACAGCTAGTTCTGCACCCAGACTACCTGCTGGTTTCTGTTTCACTGTTATCTGCTAGCACTGATTTGCTTTTGCTTTCGTGGTAAGCCTTGTGTCTTTATCTGTTATATATTGGCATTAGGATCCAATCCTACAGGAATTATGAAGTTTAGCAACAGATTTAGGAGAGTGCTTAATTCCTCACCTAACTTTAAGCTCATTAGTCCTAAGCATTCAAGTGCTTAGTAGGAGACATATGTTCAAGAACTCTATAGATTCTGTGCGATAAAACCAACAACATGTAGCTGCTAAGTTGAATCTAGGAGCTTAAGGTTCATCAGGACTATGGAAAAGAGCTCTGGAACACAATGTCTTATTTACCTTCTGGATTCTGCCCAAAGTTGCCCTAGATAAGGTATGACACTTCTGTTTCCCCATCCTTTAAGGAGAGAGAAGATTATACACACATATATACACAATGTGCACATTACTTCGTATTTGTAATTGATAACACATTTGATTAATCCTCCTCTGTATTGAGCAGAAGCAAATCTGATTAGAAGTATATACCTCTGAGATTAAAATGAGTTGTTCCTTTCTTTCACTTATTATCTATTATTGATAAAATACAGTTGTTCCATAGTAAAGTAAGGGTTGTCTTAGACAATAAAGAATATTACAATTGTGGATAATAATTAGAACTGGCATTTTGTTGTTCAAGACGGCAGCAG